>NW_026067933.1:10543172-10544639 GCF_014885135.2 Alexandromys fortis
AATAAATAAATAAATAAATAAATAAATAAATAAATAAATAAATAAATAAATTTGTGAAGTTTAGATAGGTTCTGTGTTTGCAGGTAGAGTTAGCTAAAGTATCTCATGAAACACGATTAATAAAAACATTGGGTTAGAAATTGGGGTTCAATCTGAAGATTCTAAAAGTAAAACAGCCAGCCACTGGCTCTTACCTCGAACTCAGTCTGAACTGGTGATCCTGCCTCCAGGAACCTCAGAATGAGATTGTGTCTGAGAGTTGTCTTTCCTTGTTTTATATTCCTCTCTAGGACTGGGATTAAAGACATGCACCACCTGATTTCTGTGGCGACTAGTGTGGCTGCTGAGATTAAAGGTGTGTGTCATTATGGCTGCTGAGATTAAAGGTGTGGGTTACCATAATCTGGTCTGTAAGGCTGAGCAATGGGACTGTTTTACTCCCAGATCTTCAGTCAGTCTTTCTTTATTTATTAAAATACAAGTGAAAAGCCACTCCAAACTGAGCCCAGACAGGCTTTACTCTTTATTTTTTCTAACAGTTCTTCAGAAGTATTCTCATTTGCAAGAACTGTGTTTTAAAGATCCAGACTGCTAGTACACACACATGGAACACACGGAGGCTTGCCTATGCTGGGGAGTGATGGGGATAGAAGGCAGAAAACATGAAGGAGTTTCCGGGTACGCTCAGACTGCTCACACAGGTACTTCACAGAATCTTTTCACTTTGAAATGTGTCTCCTTAACAGGCATCCAAATGTAGAACAGCAGTTAGAAGTCAAATCTGAAGATCCAGATCCATCACTGAACGGATGTGGAGATGGAGGTACTGTGAGCAATAGAAGGATTGCAGTGATATCCTTACTGTCAGCGCAGCACTCAGAAGCCTGAACAGTGAGGAAGCTTGAAGCTCCAATCCTGTCATCACTCTGAAGCATGAAAATCTCCCAAACCTCGAGCATTAAATATGTAATAGTGTACACAGTAGGAATGCTGTCCTACTGGGTTTGTTTTATTCCTGATTATATAGTAGACAACAGAAAGTATATGGATCCTGTCTCTACAAGTGTTGACTGGTCATTAATGTGATATTTCTGCTTTGGTTAATATCCCAAAGCCAGAAAAATTATGTCTAGGATTTGAGAACCATTGGGAATGTAAAAATGCATTAGCAATATTGTCTTAAACAACACTGGTATAGAAATGTCCAAACATTTTTATCCAAAAAATTCCAAAATGTGTCAAATGATGGACTTTTTCAGAGTCTCTGAAATGATAAGTGCTTTTAGCTGTGGCACTCATTTTTAATCCCAGCTCTCAGGAGAGAACAAGCCTCTGAGTTCAAGGCCAGCCGGTCTACAGAGTGAGTTCAAGGACAGCCAAACATATACAGAAAAATCCTGACTTGAAAAAAAAAAAACATGAAAATGGGTATTTATCTTAATAGACGTTTAAGAACCCTAACAGTAA
>NW_026067933.1:10545648-10583148 GCF_014885135.2 Alexandromys fortis
GGGGAAGGGAGGCGGCGGTGGGGAAGAGACAGAAATCTTTAATAAATAAATAAATTAATTAAAAAAAAGAAGGATGGGGCTGATTAGATATAGGAGGGGGCACAGGAGGGGGAAATGAGGTGAATATGCTCAAAATCCATTAAATATAATTATGAATAGGTCATAAGGTAAACTTTTTTGACAATTACTCTGTTAATAAATCAAAGAAATAAAAATCTTCTACTATAATAACTATTAAAGAACAAAGAATTTGTTAATATTTTTAGCTAATATTCATTATAAAGCAAGTGCAATTTTTTATTTCATGCACAGATACTACAATTATATTCTTTATAACTAGTTTTCTTCTGAGATAGAATGAGATGTTACCTTTATTGCTGTGTTAATGTGATCTACCATATCTATAGAATTCTCTCCTGAGAACAAACATTACTACTCTTGATGCCAGTTGGTGAATAATGATTGATGAAGGGTTATTTAGATGCAATCTACAATATAACTTCTTAAGCCACTAAAGATAACAATATATTTTTGACATTAAATTACTACTTCGCTTCTAAATTATGAATACTTGATATTATTATTTTCTATCAAATTAAACAATGTGTAGTGCTAGAAACTGGAAAAGGTCTTGTATATGCTAGGTAAATTCACGTTTCAGAGATATATAGTTCCTAAAAAATCCTATGAAATTAATTTTATTATCATAGTAATTAAAGTGCTGTAATTTAAAAATATCAGAAATATTTTTATTTCATGGAAACCCTATTATTGAAGGCATATTCAGAGGCCATATTGGCTAATTGTCTAAAAATATCTTAAAATAACAATAGCACTGTAACAAATCATTAAAGTCTAAAATAAACATATCTCACTGTCATTGAAAGTGGGCTTGGGAGATATATTTAACATTTCCCAAAGTCCAAATCCAACACTAATATAGATTTTCTTGATTGGTATTACTGCAGAAAAGCATTGCAGGATAAGCAGAGGATTCTAGTGGGCTCTTAAAAGATGTCACTGTAATCTAAGAGACACAAATCAGGCACTTGGTATATCTTACAAAAATTACTTAATAGTGCTTTTAAAAAGGGAGCATTCTGCTCTGGGAGAAAAATTGTGGTCCAGGAGTGATGGACTGTTATAAGCAACATGGAATCCATAAAAGACTAGGAAAGATGAGAATGCTGTTCAAGTGCAAGGTGGACCCATAAATTGTAAAGCACATTTAAAAATTAATTGACTAAGAACTTAAAATTTTCTAATGTCTTAGATATAGTGCTAGAAGAAGTAGACCAGTAAATTTAACTTTAATTATAGTGAAGGGAGGATGTGCTCAGATATTTTACTGTTTTGTAAAAATGCATGCGCAATTTAATTATCTTAAACATTCCATTTATCATAATCCTAATTACACACTGGCCTCGTCTTTTAAAATTACTTAGTGACTTACTACTATGTGTCCAGTCCATGCTAAAACACCCTTTAAACATAGTATTTAATGCTAGATATCATAAATTTTGTTAAGGGACAAATTACGTTGCTAAAGACTTTTTTTGGTGTTTTTATTGAAATTACTATTATTTAAGGACTAGGCAAGTAGAAACAACATAATATACCATGTATTCTATTTTAAGTGTTTTGATTTTGCTGCAATTTTCATTGTTTATTTTTTGAATATTTAGTGTAGGTTATTGAATAATGCTTCAAAGTGAAACACAAAACGCATCGTCAAAATTGTCGGTCAGACTTTCTTAAATGAAGACAATCTATAATGGTGATCACAGTTATTATTTTTATTGTTCCATTTTTTAGTTAGTATATTAAACACTGGGATGCAGCACGACATTTTCACATATACATATTACTGAAACTTTGTCATATTCTGGGAGTCTTGAGAAGGAAAGAAGAGGAGCAAATGGATATGGTCAAGATTCACGGTTATCAAAAGTCCGGATGATAAGTAGGTAAGAATGTGAATGCACAAAGAGACTATTTAATATGAGTTATTAGATTCATCAGATTTCTTTGAGCAAACTAATATAAAGAAACTAACTAGAGAAACACCAGAGACTGTGAGGTTGGTTTTGAGGCTTGTAAACAAGGTATTTAATATTGAGATAGAACTAGGAAAACAGGAGGGGGTGTACAAGACCAGAGAGGAGAAAGAAATTAACATGGGATATAATAGTGAAATCACTACGAAAATTAAAATATAAGGAAGTGAAGAAAAATGAGAAAGAAGTAAGAACTGAACTAGGTAATGTGGCATAAGTTTAGCCTGGACTATTTCTACAGGTGTAAGAGTGAAATACACAATGATTTCATGCAAATGTGACTGACTCCAAAAGGGATGAGGGAAAGAGGACCAATTAATAGGAAACTCATTGGTGAAGGAAAAAGGGATATGAAGAAGTCTGTGATCTTGGGAGTCTCTTATTCAACCTTGTACAGCAACACATTTACAAAATCATGGAGTCTGAGGTTTGTTGTTCTTTTTCATTCTAAGCTTGACAAATACCATGCCTTGCAGCAACCTTAAAAACATGCCCAGTTGGTTTGCCTTTCAGGTGCTCCCAGTTTAACCAACAATTAACATGGTTGGTTTACTCTGGCTGTGTTTCTGTTTATATGTCATTTTTATGTGCTCATATTTGTCTTAATAGTGCTATTTGAACATGTGTGCAGACCATGTGAACCAATAAGAAAATGTATATGTCTATAATGTTCATGCCATCTAGCAAGACAAGGGTGGATAGAGTCAAAAAAAAAAAAAAAAAAAAAAGAGAGAGAGAAAGATTCCAAATGGCACATAAAAGTTTCAAAGACACAGATGTACCACTGAGGGGTGCACGATGATCAAATTGCACTTTTTACTTCGTGTTGCATTTGTATGTCCTCAAACATACCAAGCTAGGAACGATGAGAAGAAAAGTTAAATCACATTCAAATGAAAAACCAAATTTGGCATAACAATTGAGCAAAGTGCTACTTTAAAATTTTTCAAGTAAACAAAGAAATAAATCTGAATGTTAATCCTCCCAAGCTTTCATAATGCAGAGATGATTCCACACGTGCACATTGTTCAGAGCGTGGAGAAGGGCTTCTGGGCTAAGTGCCAACTGCTATTAAAACGATTTTCTCCTCAATCACTAGTTCAGGCACGCGTGGTATCACAATGCATAAATAGTAGCAGAAGCAGGAAACATGAGACAATCCCTCTCTCTCAACATCATCCTGTTGTAATAAATACTAATAGGAATTAATTTCTAGAGTCCTGCTTGTCATTTACTCACCCAGTTAACTTAGAAGAGCTCATAAGAAGGGTTGATCAATAGTGATTAAGTTAAAATTGTACCTTTAAAGCCACGTGACCCCTCTCTAAAGAGGTGTCCATGATTACCCGCAGAAAGCCAGTCAGAGAAGAGAGCTCAAAATTCTAGATACCAGACCTTACTACTTAACGGGTTACACAGCATATATTGTTCTATCTACTTTTTATCTGACTTATCCTTCCCAGTGTGAGTTCACCAGAACAGAGAAAGAGGGACTCTGGGGAGTTCCCTGGAGAGGGCTAGTACTTGAATTTAACCAGTGTGAGTTCACCAGAACAGAGAAAGAGGGACTCTGGGGAGTGCCCTGGAGAGGGCTAGCACTTGAATTTGATAAAGGGCAAGATGCAGGACTCCAGTTGTTGGGAGTCAGTGGGAACGGTGGTCAAGTCCACATGAAATTCACTTTCCTTCTCACTTCTAAATCTTTAGGAAGACACTGTCTGTTCTCCTGATGGGAGGGTTTGTTCCCTGAATACTTCTGACAGAGACTATTTTAACCCAACACAAGTTGGAGCACACTTTTGAGCCTGCTGCGAAAATTCCAAATTGATCCTTCTGTTTCTTAAACTCTAATTGCTTATTGGGAGGCAAAAGTTCTAAAAATAAATAGAATTAGGTGCTGTCAACATTTCTCAGGAATGGTTAGGTGACAAAGACTTAGGTTTTCTTTGCATGTATACAAAAATTATATCAAAAATAGCCAAGTTATTCATTATAATTGTTTCATATTTTTTATTGTTTTTATTGCACAATGCATTTTCTCTGTTCACCTCCTTCCCTTCCCTCGCCCTTTCTACCCTCTCCCTTTCTACCCTTTCCTGTGACCCCATGCTCCCAATTTACTCAGGAAACTAATTAAAATGTATATGGTAGAAAAAAGGCCACATGAAAACACACAAGTTTCTGTTTTCTTGAGTTACAAAGGTAGACAATGACAAACTATGTATATTTAGTCTATAATAAAATGAGGCAAAACCAGTTTTTCTCTATAAAATTCATATTCTATCAAAGATTGGTATGATTTTTTGACTCAATTTAATCCTCTCATTAGTAACAAAATACATTTGAAATATTTAATTTATTGATGATAAATTTAATCTTTTTGATTATTTCTGCACAGAGAATGTAGTCAATATCTTTCCAGTAGTGATATTTCATTTGTAATTTAATAACTAAAGCTTGCCTGAAGACCACGAGGAAAACAACTAGCCTGGTCAGCCTTACAGATCAGGCAGTGGTGACACACACCTTTAATCCCATAGCCACCCTAGGTTGCCATAGAAACCATGTGGTAGTGGTACAGACCTTTAATCCCAGCACTAGAGAGGAATATAAAACAGGATACAGTTCTCAGGCCGTCTCATTTTTGGCTCTTTTGGAACTCACTCTGTAGACCTAAGCCAGTGTCTATTCATAAGTGCTAAAAAATGTCAGCTTCATTCCAAATTCTGGCATTACTAGCTCTTGGAGCCCAGTCTTAATGAAATGACAAATAGTGCTTACAAGTCAACCATGAGAGTGTGACATGTTGAACGTGGATCCCAAGTTTTTTTTTTTAACATAGAACACAGATGATTATCAGTACCCATTCATGTGTAAGTGAAATATTTATTTTAAAATCAATTACTTTATTGTGTTTAGCCGCAATGTATCAAGTATATGTGTGTACATATGATATATGTATATATATATCACTATAATAAAACATCAACTTTTAATCTTGTAGCTAGTTATGCAAATATAGTTATGAACATATGTAGGAAAATTAAAATGGAACTAATTAATATAATCAATTAGCTGGTCATCAAATTCATCACAGATTTCCCAATAGTTGACTGTGAGATACTGTGTATTGCTCCTGTATTTGTCAGTATTAAAGGACTGATTACTAATGCAAAATAGAAGAACTGAAATTTCGAACAGACTCCTGAAAGAGATAGTATTTTGATTCAGCCTTAAAATGGTGTGTAAGATTCTGTCTGCAGATACACAAGCAGAAGAAGCCATGACTGAAAGAAGTGGGCATAAAGTTGAAAGTTATACTAGCCATATACATGTAAACATACTAATTAAAGAAGAGTTCATTGATTTGAAAGGGAAGTGAAGGGATGCAGAAGGAGATGGAGGATTGGGAGGAGGTGGCAGGGATGATGCAGATGAGGTGCTTGTGTGTGAAGTTCTCAAAAAAAAGTGTTTAACATAATATCTTGAACACACATGTAATCTGTACTATGATTCTGATGTCTCCTAACTGCTTGGCTTACTAAACACATATCTTGGTTTATGTTAACCCTAAAGAGGCCCAAGAACTCCATCTGGGTGGTAGATTGGGAGTCTGGTAACATCCTTGCTCATCCCACACACCAGTTCATTATAAGGGACTAAGGAAAGAAATCCTTGCACAGTTGCCTTTGGAAAGTCTCTGCAACTTCATATAATATTGGCCATCATCCTTTGTTATAAAATTGTACCCATGTATTTTTCTCTGACATTCAAGTCTTATAAAGATGGCCCAGCCTTGGAGAGCTGAGAGGACTAATGAAAAATTCCCCACATTAAAAAAAAATGTATTGAGAATAAGAAATGTTACATTCCTAGAAATTCTTGGGTAAATGCTGAAAATCAAAGAGTAACTTCCTTCACTGTTGTGACAGATCTCATCACAAATACAATTCATTATGAAATTGTCAAGAAGTATTTTTTTCTTTTTTTCAAGAAATATTTTTATGTAATTGTTCTGTAAATATATTTTGTTTGATAAACATTGATATCTGCTTGAGCTATCTCTTTACATTTCTCCACGCCATAATTTTCTCATTTAAAAATTAATGACTTTTAGTAAGAACCATGGCAATCTAGAAACTGTTTCTGACCTGAGTTTTCCAAGGGTGTTTAAACTCGATTCATCTCTGAAGTCAACTATCTTAAAGGTTTCTAAACATTAATAGCAAAGAAAGTTTATTACTCAACATAGTTGCCTTCCTCCAAAAGACTTTTAAACATTTTCCAAATTTCTTAATTTTAATATCACCAAACCCTTCTTTCCTTAATATTTCTAGGTATATTGAAGAGGCCATTATATCTGATTACTTTCCAGGTCATATTAAAAGTTCCACTATCTGAAGATTAATTTTGCCCCGTGTTGGCTTTTAAGAGATTTATAAAAAGGCAAAATTCTTTTACAATGAAAACCAACCTAAACTTGCCTCCCTCAATCCTGACATTAGATAAGAAAAAAATTCAAGCAAAATTATTATTAAACTGCAAATTGCATAATATATGTTTATATATGAACAAGTCTTAGATTTCTGTTTATGATATTAATTTGTGCATTTTGGTAATTGGGCAATGTCACTTTAAATTGAATTCCATGTGTCGATCAATTTCATGGCTTTATGAGTGAACATGTGATGTGTCATTTCTACCTTGAATAGAGATTTATGGTGCTATATGATCATTTCATAAATGTGCAACTGAATGAATACAGATGATCATGTGATTTGTTTTGTTTGAAAGTGATAGTAATTTTTTGATACATCTAGAGATACATTACCTTCCATACATTTGAGGTTTAAGCAGTACCAAGTATGATCAGTCCCTAGTTCTATGGCTTTGTACCTGATATAATTATTTATTGAAAAAGAATCCAATTATTTCACTCATGTCCTGTCTGTCTTCATAAGACAATTCAAAACAATAGTATGGAACATGAGGTTTTCAGAAAGCCAATAGATGTCTGCTTGAATATGTTTCACATAATGTGAGATTCTTGGAAAAGGGAACTCCAACCACGACACTGTGTGAAAACCGAAATAATTAACATTGAGGCATTGATTTTGAGTAACTGCATGCAATGAAAAATTATCTGAAATTTTATATGTAGGGCATATCAGCACACAGATTTATAAAAATCCATAGGGATTCCTTGTGTAAAATTTCCCTAAACCACTACCACTAGATTTTATACATTGGTGCTGTTCACCTACTCTACTCTCAGATTTTCAATTGTGTTAAAAGTATAAGCTTTAGTATACTTAAAAGTCAATAAATAAAATAAATCAGAGTATTTATTCGGTGAAAAGAATAACTATGAGAATGAGATATTTGTCATTGGCACACACAGGGAATCTCAGCACATCCTTAGTCAGACAACTGTTTTCTGTCTTTGATTCATCCTGTTGCTTTGGCTAGCCTTTCACTGAGCATGTCTCTTAGCCACAAATAAAAAGTTTTAGTTGACGTAAGACATTATTCATCAGAAAATGAAAGCTGAATATTTTAAAGCAAATTGCAGAGGTGATCTGTCTTACATTTTCTGTGTTTGAACTGATTTAATAATGACATCATGTTTTTTCTGCTCTTGTGTCTTAATACTATGGAACTCATCATACACATAGAACACAGATTATCATGATTCATGAAGATGTTGTACACTGAATCTCTACAAAGAGTAATCTCTCACCTACTAACATTCTAAATACCCGAATGAAGGAAAAAGCTTAAAAGAGTGTGTCTAAAAATGCCACAGATATATGCCTTTAATCAAGCACCTGCAGGTCATGCCTTATCTACACGCAAACCTAGGGAGTTTTTGTAGTTTCAAGAAAATGCCAATAGGTGAAAACAGTGCCTAGTGTTTTGGAAAGAATACTAGGTACATTTAATCCTGCATCATAACACAGACAGACTTAAAAAAGATGGCTCATCCTAGGCAGGAATTTTTTTCCATAGATATACAGCACTGGCCTAGACAGGGCAAGAACTGTGAGGACAGAGTCTGGAAGGTATGCGCCACATAAACCCCAGATGCTAGGGCAGTGTAGATGATTGTGGTTTGGCATCATTTCAATGTATGCAGGGAGAGAACTCCCTTTTTGGCAAATGATTTGAAGTGGGAGGGGAAAAAATCTGCATTGCAGTCAGGGCAGACAAGAGGTAACTTTTCTACATGAGTCTTGTTACATTTGGAAGACTCTTTCCTACAACAGAGACTCTTCAACATTTACTTGTGACCTCCTTTTCATTGGATTTTTTTTATTTGACTCTGTTAATTTATGTATACAAACAATATACAAACCAAACATTTACTGACAGCGTATCATGAAGAAATTTCTTTTAAGACATTTGTTGTACTATATGGAATTTTACCGTTTACTAAAGACAAAATCAAACATGCTTTTTTTTTTATTGATAATGTTTGCATTAGTATTCTTTTTTAATTTTTTAATTTTATTTTTTTATTAAAAATTTCCACCTCCTCCCCTCCTCCCATTTCACTCCCTTTTTAATGTGTGTATATGTTTAATTATTTTCATAGTGAACTAAAACTTGGATGATTATTTCATACCGGAGGAAATGTCAAAGTTCAAAAATAAACCCATAAGTAGGGTAGTGACACCATATCAAACTCCCAATATACAGAGTTGGTAAAAACTGTAGGGGTACAAATTTTTCATGAAATTGGCTTGCATTTAGTCCTTCACAGAGTGAAATTTACTATCATATAGGATAGTAACATTATCTATCTTAACTCTCATTACAAGTAGCATAGAGAAACTATTGATCTACTTTCCAGTCTTTGCAAAGAGCACAAATAAGCTAACCACAACCATTCATCAAGAAGAACCATTAGTTATTTTGGGAGCTGACGTAACAGGTCAACTAGAACTCATTGCATCTGAGGAAGAATAAGGTCTCTTAAAGAATTATAAGTAGACTTGTGACAAATTATACTGAAAATGGAAAAAGACAATTGAAAAAATTTTTATAAGGAAGGTAAGGTTAACAAGGATTGTGAACTATTTATGTGTGGGAATACTGACACGCAGAGAAACACAAAATAAGAAAGTGTGTGGGACCGAGAAAGGTCTAGGCAGTTAAGACTGTGTACAATTCTTGTAGAGGATCCAAGTATGTTTTTATCTACCCACAAAAGGTTGATACCAGTTACCTCTATCTCCAGCTCTAGCACGATCTGAGGCTTCACCTTCAAGTTCAGCTACACTCATGTTCTTATGCAGTAGCACAGACAAATGCAGGAATTAAAAATGTAAAAGATAGTTAGAAAGTGTGTGTGTTTAAGAAATTAATCAACAGAGACAGAAATGATACAGTGTATCTAGAGGATCACAACAATGAAACAAGACCCCACAGACACAAAGTCATGTCTACATTTTTACTAACTGATGAAGAGTGTGGTGCAGTAATGGGAGATGGGACTTTCCTATTTCCTAAATAAAGCTTTTCTTATCACCTAAGGGAAGTCAATCACTAAGGTTCTATGTTATAAAAGGAAACTGGGAAATTCTTTTTTAATTTTACTGGCTAAAACACCAAACTAAATACTATAGTTAAAATTTTGTTGTTATGGGACACATCAATCCTGACTTTAATACGCTTTGAATATAGTGGGAAATATAAAAGGCAGGGAAGTGCCATACCAAATACAGACATGAACACAAAAAGTAAATTTTTGGTATGGTCTGGGCCAACAGCGAGACCATGGAGAACTTCAAGGAACATATATGTATGCTTAACCCTGCAAAAAGAGCAGAACTTTGATAATTCCAAGAAAACCATCAAACGATGTCTCAGGGTGACAAGGGGACATTTACACAGTGTGGGAAAGCAAAGTGCAAGTGAAGCTTAAAAAAAAAGCAGAGCGTAGGTGGAAGTGTGCTCTCTCCTCCTGCCACCAGGGTTAGACAAGAAGGGAAGTGGGGGAGAGCAGAGAGCATGGGTTGAAAGTGTTATGGCATTCTCTATTGGAAAAAGATCACAAGTAGCATTATGAATCAAGGAAGAAAGTACTATGCCCAATACACGAAATCTCAGGAAGGAAGCGGAGAAGTGTCATTCTTGGGTTGTTCTATCAACAAGAGAGCTTACTCTGTCGTGGATAGCACTGGGAAGCACACCTGTTTGCTTATCTAAGCATGAACTCCATCAGCCATTCATGCATTCAATAAAGAGAGATCTGCAATCTACCATATGCCATCAACTGGGCCAGATTCAAATAAAATGAACAACTCAAATAAAGAGAAATTACAGGCTACTGAAAACAGGTGCTAAGGAAGCAATGAACAATGTGTCATAAGAGACTGATAACTTCCCTGAAAGGTCTGGATGATAGGTCTTGATTTGGTTTAAGTTTTAAGGCAGGTTCCATAAAGAAAAGGATGATTTAGTTAAAATATAATAGACAGAGCCTGGAGAGAAAGAGTCTATTCTGTGTCTGTATTTCAAGCAGAAGGAGGATGCTGAAGAAAAAGCCTAGAGGAGAGCCATGGCTGAGAGTCAGGGGCAGGGCTTTGTGAATGACCAGGAGTTAGCGGAACACAGGGGCCTAGAGAGATCCAGCTTTATTGGCTGTTACTAGGGTTTCTAAAGTTTACAATCACTGAAAATTATTGCATCTACACAACAGTGTGTGATCCAGTTTCTATATTCCACACTCTATAGGAATTCTACTTTAGTTTACTCTTGGATGTTAAGGGCTGTCCACAGTAAAGACACATTTTCAGATAAGGAACAATGGCTATAAAAAGTGTGTTAAGAACATTGGACTTTAAGGTGGCAGTTTCTAAAGCAGAAACTCCAGTCCCTTCAGACTTTTGTCAATGAGAAGGAGGAAACATAACTTTTCATATCACAATTACTTTTTATTTAATATCTTAATATATTTTATATTTCATAAAATTGTTTAAGACATAAAATGTCTTTCTCTGATGTTTTACGTTGAATAAAGAAGGCACCAGGAGGGGCATAGCTATCTCTGCTTCACACTTACAGTGCTCTTCCATGCCTCCTTGACAGCTACATCCTGTAACCACCATTTCAGTCATATGCTCCTTTCTAAAGTTAAATTGAGAGGAACGTCTCAGGATAAAGGCTGAACTTAAGCATCCCGCTCATAGGTATCCTCTATGATTCCAAACAACTCAACTAAAATATAAACTTTTTTATTCTTATTTTAAAATATGTTTCTGAAAACTTACTTCTTTGAGAAGGTCGCCAGCAGTCAGCTTTGAGGGGCCCAGGGAGCCAAGAATAAGCATAAGCCCTGCAGAAGGTCTAGAAAGCAGTGTATCACAAAGGAAACTTGCTCCTTTCTTGTTTTCCAGCTGGTCAGCTCTCCTCTTTTAATGTAATATATTCAAGTGGAACAGTATATAGGATATCATGGTGACCTTTTTTTTTATTTCCTTTTGCAGACTTGGCTGACACCCTCTACATGGACATATATATCCGTTTCAGAAAGCAACAATGGGAGGGAGAAGACAAGGGAGAGCTTTGATTCTCGGAGGACATTTGAATGTGTGGTCATTCAACTCAAGAGGCCCACTGGAACTGGAACAGGTCACAGGGTGAGCCAGTGTCAAAGGCAGGATCTGCAATGAAAAAGTCTAGAAAACCCAGTGATAGCTTGGGGTGGACAGGAGCTTTGTGAGCAAAATCTAAAATCAAAAAGAAAAAGCTTCTGGGTCTTCAGTAGTGACATTATTTTCCTGAGTAAATGCAGAGCTATTTATTGTGGTACAGCAGATTCTGTGTAAGCAGATGAGGAGAAGAGCAGGCATCTGTGTTGCAGCCACTGGCACTGGTTTGCAGAGAGCAGATGCATTGAAAGGAAGATTTAATACAGTGTAATATGTATCTGTGTAATTTTGTGAGAATAAAGAAGAATGACGTATAATTTCATTGGAGAGAAATTTTTTTGATGAGGAAAATTTGGTATTTAAATGGTAAGAGGAAAGACAGGCATGGTGGCACAGAACAGTGGGTATCACCAAGGCTGCTAGTGGCACTAAGTCCTAGGGTACTGTTTTTTTTTTTTATCATAAATGTGAAAGTAAAAGAAAGAGAGATTTACTAAAGCAAGAAATGCTGTAAATATAAACTCCATATATTGTACACTACTACATATGTGCACAAACATGTATATGAGTGTAATACACACACACACACACACACACATATATATAGTATACATACATATATATAGTATGTTGTACACACACAGATATATTTCAAAGGTTCCAAAAACCAAAATCATGTGGAGCAGTAGTGAAACCACAATTGTCTAGGTAAACCATAAATGATAGTGTTTATTTTGAAAATTCTACGATCAAATGCAGGACCTTGAAAACACTAGGGAAACATTCCCCACTAAGCTACATGGACAACTCCTCACATAAGATACAAAGGTCAGCTGATTGGAAAGGCAGCATTCACAGACTAGAACCTGGTTGGGGGTACGACGGTCATCTGAAGTCACTGGAAAAAGTCAGTGATTCAAAAGAGACTCATAGATGTGGAAAGTGTGATAGCTTTTAAAGGTAATTGCTTTTAAACATTCATGTAAAGTGTCACCTATCAATAATTGATTTTCTAATAAACAGCTGTGACTGAATCTGCATGAAGCTTTGAGTGGACATCGCGGCAGAGAAATGCAAAGGGTCACTCTCTTTCAGACCTGTTATTAAAAGCTGCTACCATGGACATGAATGGCATTGCCTATGGGTATTCCTGGCAGAGGAGCAACAGTATTCAGACAGTATTGTTGAGAAGAGCTAGCACTGACCAGATTGCCAACAACTGATAAAAGAAAAACAAGAACCAAGCAGATCTGTTCTAAGAGTTAATCCTAATAGCATGACACTGTTAGTTGCTACTAAAACTGGCAATAGTAGGGGTTGGGAAGATGGCAGAGCACTTGCAAGGTGGGCATGAGGACTGAGCTCAGATTCTCAATATTTGCATAAAATATGGCAGATACAATAGCATGCTTGTAGCCTCAGGGGCTGGGAGATCTTTGGGAGTAAGCTTGCTAGCTAGCTAGTCTAGCTGACATTTGGGAACTTCAGGTTCAGTGAAGGGCTCCACTTTCTAAAGTAAAATGGGCAATAAAATAGAGGATAATACTCACCAAATACTACCTTCAGACCTCCAGACACACATATGAACATGTATCCCCACACATGTGCCTCTACTATGCAAACACACATACGTGTACTTACACTACACACATCAAAAAGCAAAAATTGATTAAATCTTTTAGATTAAAATATTAATAGTAAGAAAGGATCTCTGGATCATGAATTCCTTCAGATTATCTGAGTTCTCTTCTTTTGCTTGCTCTTGTTCACTTAGAACCCCAATATGTGCAAATTCCGAGGGATGAGGAGTGCAATTGCCCATTTCTGATACAAGAGCAAGTGGAGAGTGAAGAAGATGGCAAGGAAGGGGAAGGCACCCATGGGAGTATTAATTATTTTCCTTTGAGATAGCTTTATGTTACTATGTAGAAACTGAGCCCTATTCTTCAGGGCTTGGTTGTAGAGGCACTGGCTTATCCTCACTAATCACTTTTCTTTTGCTCAGATGTTCTCCTTTAAACAGTTCTGGAGTAGGCTGGCACTTCTTCTAGAGGCAAGCAAGAGGTCTGAAATTAATTGAGTTCAAGAAATATATTTATGTAAATGGTGCTTGTATTTTTACATGAAAACTCAAAGCCAGATATTCAAAACGAGTATCACATTTGTTTTGACTGCCAACTGAAAACAGACCACCACCACTTCTCCTTCTAGAAGTAGCCAAGCATAACAAGAAACATAAGCAACCCCAAAACCACACATAAAACAAATCCTAAGGAATGTATGCAGAAGCTAAATAAACAGTCGAGGTCACCAAACACATGCACTGTCAGGAAAAGGGGAAAGAAATCTATGGAAAAAGAGAAGCCACCTGCCAATTTCAAATAATTCAACTCCAGGAACTGACTGTGGTGCGCCTCCTTGCTGATCCGAGACAGTCCTTACTCAGACTCTCTAGACTTTGAACATTAGCAAAACAATCTCAAATTTCATGCAGCGCAGAGCTTACCATGCAGGTGTTATGAAGACTTCAATTTAAAAAGTGTCCTTGCCCTATTGAGAAAACCATGGCTTGTTTGTGGTGTCTCAAGTTTGGTAAAACAAAACTCAAATCATCCAGCTGATTCTCTGTTCCCTTCATGTCCATTTAATTTGTCCATTTGCTAAATTACTTCTGAAATTGACAGGAACTTATTATTTGACAGTTCTCCCTGTAATGTGGAGAGAAGAAGCCAACTAGAGTCTTAAAGGAGTTTCAAAATAACTGCTACATATTTTAGATTTTTCAGTGATACTTGCCAGTTTATTAATCCAAAGCAGATCTCAAGACTAGAGGACACATTAGTCCCACCATCCACTAGGGTGATGTCAGTTGCTGAAGTTTAATCAGTGAAGAAGAAATAACAAAATTTAAGTATTTGAAACTCTTTTTTTCAGTAAATGCTTTGGCAAAGCCTGAAGGAAGCTGAGATGATGGGAAACTTGATAGGTTAGCAGGTGTAACAACAACAATCTAGATGGAGGAAGGTGTATTTGTTGAAGCACAGTTTTCTGTAAGATTCTCATAGCATTAAAGTCCCAGGGACAGAAGTTTATTTACTAGAGGCTTAACATGGGTAAAACAAAACAAGAATTAAGGGTTTCATGGGTAGAAATGTTCAAGATACTTCTGGAGACAGGTCAATGACAAAATTCTAATCCATTTAATTAGGTAGGGGTGAAGAATAAGAGTGAGGACTAGTTTATCAGAGTATATCTCAGGAAGGAAGTGAGATCCAGAATTCAAAACAAGAGATCTGATCACTTACACTAGAAATTTCTGAGTTAGACCAGGTGAGAGTTGCCATAAATATTATCTAAATACAACAAAGTACTGCCCTATAGATAATGAGCTCTTGGTTGTCTTTCTAAAAAAAATGGTCTGAGGATTAGCAATGAGCCTATTCTCAAAGGGAGAAGAAGTAGAAAAACCACTGGGAAAACCCAAATACACTTTTTTTCTCCAACACTAACACTATATGAAGTGCTAGGAAGGCACCAAAGGAATTTAGAAATATAAAATGATTAAAATTGGGCAGTAACCCCCACAAATGTCTTAATATCTTACAGACTTTGATACAGGTGATGGGAACCCAAAGTGATTACAGTTATATACCTGGATAGTTAGTTATGCGTGCCCTTTGAAAAAGGCATGCGAGGACAATGGGGTTGACAGAGAGCTACTTCAGTAGGTGGTCTCAGGCTTTAGAGTGCTTTAGTAAAACATTCTTAAATTTAGCTCTTGTATTTTTGAGGCTTAGACTTCATTACCCTTAATGTCATCCCTCAAAATCAAGCAACATATGTTCTCATCACTAATAGGTTCCTCAGCAGGGCCGTCAGTTTCATATGACTGCCTCTCATCTTGTCACGCATCTCTCACAATTATTCATTACACACACACACACGTCTACTGAGTATAGAATGGGAGAAAGAGTTTTTCAAAAAATGAAAGGGGTTGACTTCTTGAGCATGTGGCATTTAAAATACTAACAATTCATTAATAACTTCTATGTCTCTTAAACCACTGTTCATTTGCTGTGGGCTAAATGGGTGAAAGCTGGAGTTAAAACAATGCTAATGCTTCCCCCTCAGCCCTGCCACCTGAGGCAGGCAAGAAATCTGACCCTCCCCCTCACCAGCTGAAACACTCCAGAAGGCAGGCCCTGAACATCATCTGGGCAGCACTGTAGAGTTGGCCCTGCTGGTGTAGGTGTGGGTGAGCCAACCCTGAGTGCTGGAAAGCAGGAGAACCTGCCCAGCTCCTTGATCCCTGCTGAAAAGGGTAAGCTAGCTGTGACAATGCAGCATACCTTACTCTGGTGATGAGGAAAAGGGACTGGTGGACTGACCAACCCTGCAACTACCCAGGTCCAGAGCCAGGGTGATGAGCTGGCCCACGCTCCCATCCACCCCATCTGCTGGAGTATATGAATGGGCCAGTCCTGCAGATCCAAAGCAAAGGGATCTCCTCGACACAGGGTAACAACAATATATCCAAGAAGAGCCCCAGTGAGGGCCCAGCATCAGTAGGGTAACAGAAAACAGGACTCTCAAAGCAGACCAATGACTTTGCAATGAACACTTGCAAAAAAAGTTATGTGGACTAAAGGGTATACTCTGTGACGATTTTTTTCCTTTTCTTTCTTATTTTATTTTGGGAGGGAGGTTGTAAGGGCAGAAGGCAGATACAAATGGATGGGAGATGAATGGCATCAAGGTTCATGATATAAAAGACACATAAATAAAAAATTAAAAATGCTAATAAGCTATATCTAAAGAAATTGGAAAGGATGCAGAAGGAAAAAAAAAAACTTAAGTGACAGTCTATTTTAAAAGACACAGGCATGTACTGTAGAACTCTGGAATTTGAGTATAATCACCTTCCCAAAGCATCTGTGACCATATGCATAGAACCCTGAAGACCGACTCTTCTACTTTTCCTCACCTAGGTCCGGACGGGAAGAGTCATTAGATTCCCAAACAAAATGTCAGCCTCTCCACCTTGCACCTTTTAGCCAGACAAATATAATGTTGTTATGCTACATGTGGCTTCCTGATCTTAGTGCATAGAAGGTAAAAGGCTAATGAACGAGGGATACTCTCTGTATTAGTTCATTGTTGCTGGGATAGAACACCATGAATAACAGCAACTTAGTGAGTAAAATGTTTATTTTGGCTTACAGTTCTCAGATGGACTCTTGATCCATTGTATTGGGGAGGCATGGTGGAAGATGGTGGCAGAAGCAGAAAGCTGGGAAAGCACATTTCACTCCCAGTCACAAAACAGAACGAACTAGGGTAACACGGTGCTTCAAAGTCACAGAACCACCCGGGATGATGTACTTTCCCTATCATGGTTGTACCCGCTGCCTATCTTCTCCAGACACTACCACCAACTGGGTAACAAGTGTTCAAATACCTGAGCATATTCAAGCCATTACACCATGTATATAGTCATCCACCTTACTGTGATATTACTGCTTTGGAGTCCTGTGAGTGTCTCTTACCCATGCTCTGTACTCTGAGCTCACTAGTTTTGCCAAGTTGGACTTTGGTGGACCTTGGTCTGTCATAGGTGATGAGTTGACTCAAGGAAATCCCATGGGGTGATAGTACTCTTTACCATTGGATTGATGTACTGGTTATGATAGTGCATGCCTTTGCTAAAACTCCTAAGTAAGCACAGTTAAAGGTATAAAATGGGGTAAATTTCACATGCACTTGAGTTTTAATAAAATTTTAATGATCAAGAATGTACATATAATGTCTTCTTGGATTCGGTTTCAGGATAACTGGATGGAGGTGGGTGGTCCTTGGACTTCCCACGGGACAGGGAAACTTGATTGCTCTTTGGGCTAATGAGGGAGGGGAACTTGATTGTGGGAGGGGGAGGGAAATGGGAGGCGGTGGCGGGGAAGAGACAGAAATCTTTAATAAATAAATAAAAATTTAAAAAGAATGTACATATAAGAACATGTATAAATGCTTTTGATGTTTTATTTTAAAGTTCTACTAAAAATGTGAAGTTGGCTAATCCTGGGACATACGCATGAATTCCCTCAAGGCATTCCAATTAGAAGTTGGCACTTGAGTGGAAAGGTCAGGTGTAGTCACAACTGCGGTGACAATCGTGAGATTAAGAGTGTGTGGAAAGAAGAAGCAATTCTGAGAATTCAAAGGAAATTAACTCAGGTGCAAGGAAAAGAAACAAAATAGAAATGCAGAGAAAAACATAGATAAATGTGTTTGTGGGTGCCGTGGCATAAACTTCCTCTTCCCATAAGTATTTTTTATTGTTTTTCAGTTGGTGTTCATGCCAAAGAAACTGCTCACATGCAAGTCTCATTGAAGCCAGTGATTAAAATTGTGTTAAGACAGAATCAGGAGATGCCAAGCCAGAGCTTTACCCAGAATACACAGAGCCCATCCTTTAGGGACAGGCCTTTTTGGGATTAGTTTTCAAATGATTAGGATCTACTCACCTTCATTGTCAGAGTCCTCAACTAAGAGTTCTAGTACATTTAAATAAAGACACTTTCAGACTTCACTGATCACGTTTAATGCTGTTTGTGGAGACAGACCAAAATCAGATCTTCCAGCCTTAGTATCTTTATTTCTGGAACTATACAAAGGCTTTCCCTAGTAACACCAGCTATTTAGACAGATTTTAATTGTTGCTGGAGATACTTGATATTCACTAATCACTTAACATATTCATTCCCAACAATCAAGATAATAGAATAAGGAAAAAGGAATTACTCTATGAACATTAATATAAAAGACTGGGGAGATGATTCAGTAGACAAGAGGGCTTGTTGGGAAAGCAGGATGAAATGGCTGGAATCTTTAGCATCTACATGAAGAGCTGGGTGGTCTTCCTTTGGGGGGCAGAGGGCAGAGTCATTAGGACTTGTCATTTTCCAGTCTGGTGCAGGTTAGCAAGCTTCATGTGTTAGCTCAGGAAATAAAGTAGAGAGTCGTGGAGCAGGGCTGCCCTAACTGTAGCCTGGTTATTTATATAGGAAGAAAGACCTCAAATAGACAGTTGACTTGGACCTTAAGAAATCATGCCGATTGGAAAAATGCTAGATTAGATTTTTCTTTTAAAAAATCAAAATTCAAGATGAAGTATCACAGCTAAGTAGTTGTAACCAAATGAAAACTCTTAAAAATATATTTTAAAAATACTATTCCAATGGTAGCCTTGAAAATAGATTAATATTGAAAGCTTAAGATGGCTTGGAAATTCATATTCAATCATCTTTATAAAAAATATACTTGGGGTTAGATCACTTTTTACCTAGTAACAAAAGTATATTGAAACATGAACAACTACATTATCTATACCAAGTTGGTATTTCATATGTAGTAACCGTACCCAGGCATTTACAATATCATTAGGAATAAAATATTTTTGTATCCCCATACATTAAAGGGTCTTCCTTAGTTCATCAATGGATATACTTTGTACCTCTATTTTGTCTATTGTTACTAATATGACAATGGCTATAAAAATATAGATATATTTATGCATTTAAAATCATTAGACACATATTAATATCTTTAAAACGCAATTGCAAAGATGTAGAAAATCATACATTACCATAATTCTTATTGG
Source organism: Alexandromys fortis (assembly GCF_014885135.2). Classification (NCBI taxonomy): domain Eukaryota; kingdom Metazoa; phylum Chordata; class Mammalia; order Rodentia; family Cricetidae; genus Alexandromys; species Alexandromys fortis. The sequence goes on from NW_026067933.1 coordinate 10,565,019, forward strand.
ATAAAATAGAAATGCTTTTAAAATTAGCACTGAAAAATCTACCAGAAAACCACTGAAACCATAAATTCATGCTTTGCATTCTAGGCCTCTATGTAAAAATACAAAGACTTATATATTATAAGTCTTTGGAATAAACAGTTGACTTCGAATTTGATAGGTAGACGATGAACATGGAAAACAATAGTGACTTATCTTCATATATGTGAGGTATTCTACCATAGGGCTACATCTCTCGTCAAAGAATACTGATGTTTAGAGCAGAAGACACTGCTAAAATCATTAACAAATCATAGCAGTACTCTGTCAGGTAACAAGATGCCCTATGCTGTCCACAGCTTGTGGGAGCAAATGCTTTTCAGATGAAGCAGTGTCTATCGCTGCTGGTTGGAGAGGGTTAAACAGAAAAATGAACATTTAGCTTGGTAAATTGGTTAGGTGTGTCTTCTATCGACTGAGCAAAGGAATCTAGTAAGAGACAGATTAGAGAGATTAGTAATATTTTTTAAAAGAAATGTTTTGGTAAATCATCAACTTGACATTGGAAATAGAGTAGGGCTATTCCAAAATAAGGTAAGAGTTACAGTGTCGTTACCTAGAAATATGTCAGGAAACAAGAAGAATTGCAGGAAGAGGAGGTAGCATTCTGGAAACATCAAGGTAGAAGGCAGATAAAGGAAGAGATTCCTACAAAGTTGCCAAGAACAGTAAGATAATAGGAGCATGAGATTTAGTATGGGAGCTGCCAAAGAAAGCGTAAACTAGAGGCCTAGCACATGGTGGTCCAGAGGAATTCCCAAAAAGAAAGACAAAAGGAGTAGTGCTTTAATCTGAAAATTAAGTTCCTGGCACCTGGTGAAGGTCTCGCCATGAAGAAGAACCTTAGTCACTATTTGCTGATGGCATGTGTTAAGATGCTACTGCTATATCACTTTATCATGTGTTTGCAGATACAGTGACAAAAATGGACATAATAAAGTTGGATAAGAAAAACAAGGATGATAAACCTACAATGAACCAGGTTCTGTGCCAAGAGATCGCCTGTCTCAGTGACAAAGAGATTATATGTTATCTGTACTAACAATAACAACAAAACATAGCAACAGATAATCTTACGTGCATGGTACCACTTAACCACCAGCTGAGCAGCGTCCCCCAGCCCTTGCCTTTCTTGCTCATGATTAGATTTTGAGAAATTGCAAATACGTAAATAAACTGACACTCAGAAAATTTAAAACAGCTGTCTCGAGGGCTGTGTCATAGTCAGTGCCGCATTTATCAGTGACTGGGTTCACCTCTACGGTGTAGGGGTTTGAGCTCTCTAGTCTTCCAGTTCTCCAGAAAACTTTTGCATACATTTCACAGTTCCAGTAGCAACAGAAAACCACTACTGAAATTTGACAAGTGGATGTATAAATTGCTTAAGAAAATTTTAAGCTAACTCAAGGACTATGAAGGCAGGTAAAATAAGTCATCTAAGGTCCCCTGCCCCCAAGTGATGCTTTTATAAAGGTGCCATAGACTAACATGAATTCCAGGACATGAATTCAAGTATAAAACCATGCAAGATTGTCAAAGGATCTTTGACAATGATTAAGGGTAACTCATGAGCGCTCCCTGTAGTTTAGATCGTGGAAATGGTGCACAAAATAGGCTTGCTTGGAGAACTTCCTCATATTAAAGCATCATGCTCACTCACAGTTTATTTAAAAAAAATGTAAAGTAGGGAGATTAACTTCATTATGAAAGACTAGAACACAGGCTTTCTCAAAATTTAACCAACACTCTTAAGAAGGTCTGTTACCTTATGGAAATTAGTTGAACTTTTAGATGGAAGTCCATAGGGAAGCCATAATTTTTACATCTCCACAAAAGTTTCTGAGTTGTACTCACAACCCTTTGGGAGTCATACCAGTGTAAATTCGGGGACAGAAATAGGGCAGATGTTCTGAAGTTGGAAGACATGTTGTCTGGGTGATGAGACATTTTGGGAATTTGTGAGCGGTTGATGCTTTGAGAATCAGTTCACAGAAGGTTATTTTTATGTGTATGTTTCACGGCTGACCATTTGGTACTGGGCAAACAATGGTGTGCTCTTTTCTGGGGAAGACCACTTCTACTACTCTCTGCATTCCTTATCTATCTATAGTTCTTTGTTTAGGGTTGAGGCCTCTTGAGCTTTCCCCTGTCCATGTCAGCATGTCTACTGCTGTCATCCCTGTTCAGGTCATGTTTAGGTATTCATGTTGGAAAGACATCATGGGTTTAGCTTCTCTGACATTTCTAGGACAAAGTCTCATAGCAGACTTCCTTTTCCTTTGGCTTTTAAAATATGTCTTTTCCCTCTTCCATAACAATTTCTGAGGTTTAGGAAAACACTAAACATCACAATAGCTCAGTGCTGGGAAGAGCCAAAACTATCTGCTCTGTATGTATGTGAAGATATGGCTTTCAAAGATTTACATGTGATGAATATATATATGTATATATAAATATACATACACATATATGTATTCCCAACAAAAAACACACTAACAAGCTCCACCCTATATGACTTGTAGTAACCAAATTCTTAAAATGTGCAATATTTTCATAATAAATTAATTTGTATAAAGGACCATCATGAAAAAAACAACACAAATCACAACTCTTAGATTGTCAATATACCTAAGCTTTTAATTTCATCTACTTAAAAAACCATGGAAGGAGATTGCTGGAGCGTAGAAGTTCCAGGCCACCTGACTAAGACAACATAGAAAGATCAGGTCAAATGAATGAATGAATCAGCAAGCGGGAACCAAAGATGTGTGAGGTTGCTATACAATAAGAAAGTTTTTAAAAATGGGTGATTTAACAAAATCAGATTTTTATTTATAATAAAAGAAATACATAGAGCAAAATGTTTGAAATGGTATTTAAATATTCTATATATCCTGAAAAAATAAAGCTTGTAAACACCACATTGTGACAGCATGATCAGTGACAAGTGTACAGTGAAATTTAAGTTCAGCATTTAACAAAGGAGGTGTGTAAGTTTCTTCCTAGGAACTTATGATAATCTCAATAATAATGTGCTTCACTGGTTGGGAATTCATGCGAAACTGCTGATATGTTACTGAAACTAGATTTTATACAAGTATATGCAAAGGGTAGTGTCTGTAAATGATTTAACTGAAACAAATGTCTTCTATATTCCTTTTCATTATTTTGTTGTTGTTGTTGTTGTTGATTTGTTTTTAAAGGCAGGGTTTCTCTGTAGTTTTGGGGCCTGACCTGAAATTCACTCTGCAGACCAGTCAGGCTTCCTTTGAACTCACAGAGATCAACCTGCCTCTGCCTCCCAAGTTCTGGGATTAAAGGCGTGCACCACTACTGCCTGGTTTCATTAATATTTATTAACTTTTCTAGAGCACACCCCATAATTTTTAATTATTATTTACTTTGCATATTAATCAGTTAACCATAAGTTAAATGCTGTGCTATGAACATAATGCATTTTCTCCTTTGGTTTTTAAACTTCAAGGGTGCATAATTTGTTTTGTATAGGCTTAAAAACTTGAAAATAAAAAGGAAGAGTTTTTATTATGATAAAAATATGACTGGTGCCTAGCCATTTAATGGGTGCTTTTGCATCAAAAATACCAAGTGTTTGATTTGCTTATTTACTCCATCATCATAGAACAAATAATATGGTATAAATTTAGACAAATCATATTTTGAGGATTAGATAAACTTAATAGCCTAATGTCAAAGCTTATAGCATTTAAATTAAATTAAAACCTTAATCTGCCCAGTTAAAAGAGAATATACTTACTTTCTATTATACTAAGGACCTACATGTAGAATATAACAAATATGCATGTGTTAAGAAATCATTTCAAAGGCCTGATAGTATAGTATTGCTTGAAATAATATGCATAAAGTTCTCTCCAATTTCTTCTGAAAAAAAATAGGTAATTTCTCCTATTTTAACTATTATATTTAAAAATTAAAACAATACTTTATGGTTTTAAACTCAATCTTCAGATCTAACTTTAACCAGATATAACTTTAAAGCAGTCAACAATATCACATTACACTTGGAAAGAGTCAACTTGGCCTACTTAAAAATAGCTTTATTTAAATGAATACTAATGCCTTTAAAAACATTGAGCAGCCCAACTTGTATTTCAAATGAACTGAGACAATAGGTTCAAAAGGTCACGGACATACATTTTGATTATTTGATGCACTTCCTTCAACTATTCATTTGCGATGTTCTTTTATGGGTTTTATTGTGTTTAAAGAATTTTTTTTTAATCATAAAGAATTCTCATAGCTTTTCATTCTTTGTGAACCTGTTCTCAAACACATTATTTAACTGATGTGCATTACAGAAAGTGTTTTGCTTTGGAAACACTTCAAACAAGGCAAATTCCACAGGAGACAGGGCTGTGGACTAACTCATCACAGCAGTGTGACCTCTTGACCCAAACCTTCCAGAGCGTGCATCACAAAAGCCCCCTGACACCTGTCATTTTCAGAGATTAATAAAAAAAAGAGCCTATACAATAACAAAATGCTGCTTGTGCAGAAAGATAGGAGATTATATACTTTTCTAAAATTTCCATCCCACTTCCCCAAACACACAAACACACACATTTTAGTTTTGATCTGCATTTTATTTTAATCCCAGAAAAGTTATAATACTAAGATGTCAGTCCTGATTGAGTTCATGTCTTTACTATTTGGTCTCAACACGAGTGCTGTTCAGAGGTCTGTCTCATAGGTTCCATAAATAAGCCAACTCTAATGTTTTAAATAAAAGTACACAGCAAGGGAGGACATACACTTTTTGTTATATTTATTAATGTCTGTAACAGTCTCCCCTATAATTTCACCAAGTTTCAAAGCAAATGCTTGCTTACAAAACATGCTGATATTTTCAAATAATTTAATGGAATATCTGAACTTGTCTAATTAGCCAATAATTTAACATTTTTGGAATCAAGCAGTATAGTTCCTCATGTATTTAATTTCAGGCTAATTAATAATTAAGATATACATACAAACCTAGTTGTTTGGTAGATAAGTCTGTGTGGAAAATGTATAATTGGGAAAGAATAAAATATAATAATAATTAATAATAATAATAAAATGTTTACATGGACTAAATTGTAGTGGGAAATGTGTACATCCAACCATATCTACTTATCAAAGCTTAATACATAGCAGGTTTAAAGTTATTCTTCAGTGGGAGTGTTGAGATACACATATATTTCAACGTAAAAATAATGTCACAAATTTGAATATAAATGCGGTACATAGGTTATAGTTACAACAAATATGACTGACGGGACTAAAGTGCATTCTGTATCATTGACAGAGCAGAGACTAAAGATAAGTTCCTAAGAAAAGAGAAAGCTGGTGAATAACCAAGATATTCTAACATATGGAGAGTATCTTAGTGTAGACTGAGGGAAATCTGGCCTTAGGCCCAGGACTCAGTTTTACAGAACTCCCTGTCAATGGTGAGATATGAACAGTGACTATGGCTTGTAATCTACTTCTCAGTCAAGTCTTAGGAAAAAAACTGCTCTTATTCGGAGCAATGTCTCTGGGGGAGGGAACTTAACACTATTACTTCATTATATTTAACATAATGAACTAAAATTTACCATTTATAGAAATAGACAATTGTTTGTATTCACAACTTAAAAGAAAACAAATGCAAGACTATTTGTGACTTTCTATAAAAACAAATCAACAAAGTATAGGCCATATGTAACTCTAGGAAATTTTACATTTTCTTTCTACTCTATTTTAAGTATAGTTTGTATAAGAAATTAGTGATAATGAGAACTGAAACATCTATAGTCAATATGCAAGACACTGATCATGCCATACAGTAATTCTTGTAGCTGTCATAACAATGACATGAGGATTGGCTATTATTCCAGTTTTGGTGATAAGAAACCAGAACACAAGAGTGTACAAGAATACATGCCACTATTATTCACTTGTTGGAACCTTGTTTTGAACTATGCTGTGTGTGTTCCTATTTTTCACTGTAGTTTACCAAAGTGTTCCCTTATCATTCTTTTCCAACTCATGCAATATTTCCCTTTTCTTCTAAAAGCAGTTTAGAAAACCAATGAGTCCATTCTGAAATGAAACTAAATTCTTAAGCTATGTCAAGGCATAAAATTGCAATTAAAATAAAAATAGGGATTTATAGTTTGGTGATTAGTGATGCCAACTTCACCCTCCTAATTTAGAGATAACACAATGGTGAAGAATGGAGATGATCATTTCTTTTTTTTTATTCTCTATTTTTTTATTTATTTCTTTATTAATTAATTAAAGATTTCTGTCTCTTCCCCACCTCCGCCTCCCCTTTCCCTCCCCCTCCCCCAATCAAGTCCCCCTCCCTCGTCAGCCCAAAGAGCAATCCAAACTGCCTAGGCTCCCACAAAACCAATAGGTGCAGTAGGATCAAAAACCCATTGCCATTGTTCTTGGGGTCTCAGTAGTCCTCATTGTCCACTATGTTCAGCAAGACCGGTTTTAACACAGGCTTTTTCAGACCCTTATCTAGATATCAAGGTGTCTAAATGATTATGCACTTTCTGATGGTACATTACCAAATATTAATATGAAAGACCAGCCACGCCACAGTGTATGTAGTGGGCAAGAAAAACATTTGGAGCCAAAAAGGCATTAAAATCAAATCTAAATTTCATTTCTTCCTGTTTAAATTAGATTTTTTTTACATTATTTAAATGTAATTTTATCACTCTTACTATATGACAGTGACGCCTGAAATACAGCTATTGTAGGAGACTGCCTGGAACTCGGGTACAATATGAACTAAGGCTTATAACTCAGCTTTAAAAATTAGCTCACGAATCAAAAGAGATATAAAGACTAAGTCTCAAGCCCCATCTTTATTTACCAGATTTGCAAGAAATCCATTTGGCTTTTATTAATGTCAGTAGTTATTTCCAAAAATCAGATTTTTATTTTTTTAGACTCATAACTATTTCATTCGCCAGAGACCGACTTCTTAGCTGTTTATACCATACCACAGCATTTATAACAGAAATACAAATTATAAAATTACCAATAATGGGGCTTAAAAGCATTCCCTCTACAAGTTCACAACATACATTTATGAACTCTGCAACGGACTTGCCTATTTAAAATTTATTTAATACTTAGTCTATAAGTAACAGTGAAAAGAGCAAATGCATTCTTAAGACACACTTCATGACGATTCACCTACATGCAGTCTTTTTAATGGGCTGGATTCACTCTGAAAGTTCTCGTTCTAGCATCTAGATGCAGTCATCCATTTACATTCAACAAATGCTATTGTGCCTCTCCCATGTGAAAAATCCTGGGACTTGAAAAAATGGTCCATCCAGAATACATGGATATGAAACAAATAAGCCTAGGTTCTTAATGCTACAGAAGAGATCAATATGATGAAAGTCTGTGCTTGTGTGCTGATGAGGGGTATACCTATCATACCTCACTGAAACACTTTAAGATCTAAAGAAAGAGTAGAAATACCATTTGCCTTGGGTGAAATTCTAAGGAACTAAGGAGGAAGAAAACTCTAAGAGCCTGTTAGAAACAAGAGAACACATAGTAAATCTGAACTACAGAGAGTTTCATTGGCTGAGCAGGAAAAGGACAAGAAACTAAGTTATAGAGCTTAAACCAGGCTGTAGAGGACTGCCATGGGGAGCCTGGAGGGAAACCCCTAAGCTTCATCTGGTACAGTGGACTTTATTCCAAGTGTTCAGAGGAGACAGAGATGAAAACTGAATTGGCAAGGTTCAATTTGGAGATCAAATAAATGATCTGACAAAACGGGAAGGCAGATGGGGAATCATGTTGAAGCGCTCAGTGGAGGAGGGTGTGGGATAGTCATGGCGGTTGGGAACACTGGACAGGGGACAGACAAATTCAGATGTTAGAAGGTGAAGTTGAAATGCCTGACAGTACACTGGACTGGAAGGATGAGGAAGACACAGGAGGGAAGTTTATGAGTCTTTCATCACTTGTGTCATGAGAAAAATGGGAGGCAATCAAAGAGATGATATCGGGCTGACGTCAGGATGCTCCCTTGGGCTATGCCAAGATGGGCAGACTGGGAGATTTCTAAATGGAGACGATGCAGTACACACATTGCAATACAGTTATAATTTTATTTTTATGAATTTATTTGTATATTCTTAAGTGGGAGTTTGGCTTTAGAGAGAACTGTTAATGTTAGTTTCAATATGTTATAAAGAATTATATAGAATTTAGATCTAAAGAAATTACAAACTCAATTTTATTATTTACTTTTAATATTATTTTTTGTAAGTCAGTTTCTCCCTTTTATCTACATTTTAAAATTCTGAAATCTCTATATTATTTTTCAGAAAATAAAAAAAATGTTAATACTAAGACAATATAATCTCCAGTATTAAAGATACTATCTATATATAGATTCCCCCAAATTCTCAGAAACTGAATAATAAGCTATTAAAATATAGTATACTACTTATTATACATAGTATGAATAGTATATGTAGTATTACATGTAGTATATTATATATTTTAAAATTATTTGATGCTAATATATTTTGGTAATACAATTATAAAAATAATTCAGTAGCAATTATGAAAATTACTACTGAATAGGAAAGATGTAATTCTATTTTGCAGGAAGTATAAAAACACAATTAAATCACTGATTTTTCAAAAATAATTTGACATCATCTAAAGAAACTTATGATACAATTGCATGTATTTTAAAGGTATATTCAAAATATTTTGAGAAATTAAAATTTCTAACATAATATAAAAGGCTGAAAATTGGCCAGGTTAATTATATTGCATAAAAAATATGAATTCATAGTCTAACGTACTTCAGGATGGTGTGGAATCTAGTTATGTGATCAAGTGGATTACTGCATTCCCACAGGGCATTCTCTGTCAGTGAGCAGCACCATTTGCAGAAGGGGGTGGGTGTTATGACTGGGAAGATGCTCAGCTGGTGTGACTGCCATTAAGCCTAGCAACCTGAGTTTGATACCTAAGGCTCATAAGGTTATTGGTGAGAAGCAGCCCCTAAAAGTTGTCTTCTATCCTAAGCATGCCTTCTGTGGCTCAAATGCCATCCCTTAAATACATAAATTAAAACATAAGAAACGTTTAAAAATATTAGAATGGGCAATCTTAATATTTTGCTGGAGTATCTTGCAAATAAATAGTGTATATTTCTTGACATAATTTCTTAAAACTTCTGAGAATTCCTAATACATAAAATATATAAAAGGAATATCACTATGACAACCTAAACTACTATCATTTTATATTAGATTGCATTATACTAAATCTAAAGCTTTCTATTGTCTCAGTAACAAAATTTTTGATAACATGAACATGTTAAAATATGCATTAGTTTATTACTTTATCTTAATCTACATTACCCAATTTTTTTAGTCTTTTAGAAGAGCATATGTATAGTTGAAACATAGTTGGCCATCTACAACGTAAGGATATAAAGTGTGCTTTGGCTTTGGAGCAGTACAACGTTTTTTGGTCACAATTTGAAAAAAAAATTAAACAAAATAAAATCTTGGGGTCTCAATTAGTAGCATATTGAACCAAAAACAGACATAAAATGAAATGAATTGTGAGCTTGGCACTAATCCTGAATCACTTGCCCTTGAAGGCAAATTTATGTCTTCATTAGAAAAGGGTCACGACAACACTCTTAAGGCTTGGAGTCTTCAGGAAATCTCTTGTTATTTATGGAGAATAAAAAGGCATAAACTCATTTTTAATAAGCTTCTTCAGTTCTTCAATTTCTCTAAAACATGCCAAAATCTTGTATTAGTTAACATTTATAGTAATAATCCAAAGCCCAGGAACACCTACTAAACACTGTTTTATCCCCAGGATGTTGGTTGGTCGATTTTAACAGGTAAGGTATGTATGGGGCATACATTTTAGAAATTCTTATAATTTTAAATGAACTAAAAGCGGTTTATAAGAATTTAAATAGTTGAGTAAGAGCAGTAACTGATTTAAGCAATGGAAACATGCTCTTCCATGTATTACTGGGTTTCTAGTGAAATCCCTCTTGCCTGTATTTTAATAGTGTGAAATTCCCTTCAAAGTAAAGAATATGTAGTATTTCTAGAAACTCAAAAATAAAGAATTCTCCATACTTGTTTTATCTTCCCATTAATCATGGAAGCACATATTAACCCTACTAGACTGGTTTTCCTGAGTGTCAGTTTTCCATCAGAAAAGAAAGCTAGTGGAGATTTTAAATAGACCAATGAAACCATCAGCATTAAAAAGAAGTGTATTTATTTAGCTATACAGCTTTTGAGTTCTTATTTTCAGTACACCAATTTCATTTATAGTTGTTATGATTTGACGAATTGTGAGGGATCTATAAACCATCTTCTACCAGCAATCAAAGCTTTCCTAGTGAAGACAAAAGGGAGGTTGTGTCTTGGGCAGAAACCCCTGGGTTCACCAGCACAAACTGTGAAAGAAAGGATACTACAAGAACTGAGAAGATGAGCCTCGCTCTAAATCCGGGGTTCTCACTCTGTGTTTTGCCACATCCCAGTCTATGAGCAGATTAAATGCAGCATTTAATTCTTGGTGAGATGGCAAAGACAATCACACACTTGAGAGTCGGAATGAGGCACTCTTCCTCTCGTGTTTATTGTCTAAAGTGTAAGAAGTCAATCAGAAACAAAACTATCGTTTAACAAATTTGATAATCTAATTGTGGTATTTGTGTAGTTCAACTTTGGGAACTTTGTGCAGACCAAGTTCCATTTTAAGTATGTCTGTTACAAAAATTGGTCTGTCATCATTGCGAGCACTACTGTTTTGCGGCAGCACATGTAATGTTGGCATATAGCAGGTTATGACATTGATTTATAATTTGTTTTGGTGGTGGATGGGCACAGGCCACAGCGTGCATGTAGGTGGTTAGCAGACAATTTTAGAATGTGGTTCTCACTTTTCAAAATGTAGGTCCTGGGGCTAGAACTCTGGTAATCAGACTTGGAGGTAAGGACCTTCACCTGATGAGCCATCATTCAAGCCTTTACAGTGTATTATAAAATTTAATCTATATAGGCTAACCAGGCATCACTTGAGCCAGAGCTTCTGAGTGTTTATTACACATTACTTTTTATATCAAAAGCTATGGAATTTCAGCCATTGCACTATTTGAATCTCAGCAGATAAAAGCAATCTAAAGTACATATGGTGGCTTGGATTATAAGGGTATTTTCAAAACAGAGTTATTATAAAAGGCTCATTTTCAGATCTCTGAACACCTATCATCCTAAAATACTTAACACTTAGCTTATAACTTAAAAATTGCCAGACCACATATTGAAAAAAACAATTATAACTTTAGGAAATGAAATTTATCTAGTATTATGGTGTTTATTTTATGTGTGTATTGTGGTTAAATGACAAATTACTCTTTAGCAAACTTCTATGAAGTGAACTAAATGGCAAAAGTGGAAAATTCCAATAGCGCCATCATGTTGACCTACAATAGCTAACAAAGAAGAAGGAATCGTAAGCTCACGTGAAGCCATTGTGTCTAACTTCACTCCAGCATCTCAAAGCCTAGCAATGCCCAACAGAGGGGTAACGTGAGCTACACATGTTGTAATAAATACTGTAGAAGCTCTACAGAGACCAAAGCAAACAGGGTCAACAGTAGTGGAAGGCTTTTATGCATTTTATTTGCAATGCTACACTATAAAAATAACTAAAATAGTTTTGTGGCAAGGCCTTGTTGTGTTGCCCATGTTGGTTCAATCTTCTGTGGTCAAAAGATACTAGTTTCCCAAGGGGTAAGGGTCTGAGGACATGGCACTGTGCCAAGATCAAAATATCATTCGAACATTTAGTCAGCTGTCATAATCAGTGAAATATGCTTGTATTTTCCATTATAAATCTCCAAAATACAAGGCATTCTTTTTCTCACCTAGCACCCCTGCATAGCAGAGCCACACCGGGCTAATAACTACAAGTCAATTGAAATCATAACTTTCGACAAATCCATGGACTAGAGAGAGCTCAACCAGAGAATGGCTGGGCACAAACTTAAGGACTTGCAAGTGGGGGCATCAGGGTCCTCTTTTCCTGTTTTCAGGGAGTTCAGCTTGGATGCCTGTGCCTCTGACTGTGGAAAGACTATATGAAGAAAGGCCTTTTATTGTTTGGTAACAACTATAACTCACTGTCCATTTTCATTGAGCACTTACTTATGATGTGACAGTCCTCGGCTATAGTGAGAATAGCACCCAGTCACCACAATAGTCATGATATAAGGGTTTGCTTTTCTCACATCATACAAGATATTTGGTAGGAAGACTTCAAGGCAGAGCTACAATGTGATTACAAAAATGCTTTTTTTAAAATGAAAGAGAACTAATGTTTCTATGGTAAATGCAATCTGTTGAACATTGTAGAGATCATATGGTTATCTTTCCCCATTGAGAGTGGGAAGATAGTGGAGAAAACCCGCTCTCTAAATAACGCAAATGTTTTAAGTACTACAAATGCACATTTATTTGCTTTTTTCTTATAAAAATATAAATTTTAAGATATTTAATTTAAAAACAAAGGGATGATAGAATCACATATTTGAAAACTAGCCATAATAAATTGTCTCTACTGAAGAAAAATGAATATGACATAAAAGATAAAAACTTGAATCAAGAAGAATCATAATTAGAAGACTGATTATATAATGTTGCAAACAAATAAAGGACATGCTCATTTTTATAAAGCAGGTTTCTTTTCCTTTCTCAATCTACATGCAAAAGTTACACTGACGTACCAACTCTTGCTACTAAGGCATAGGGAATTTTGCAGGTGAGCTCACACTAACCCAAATAATAGAATTATGTTTTACATTACTACTATTCAAGTATAATATGCCCTAGTAAAGCCATATCCCAGTGACTACTCTTCATTGGTGTATTATACAAGTCTCTGCTACCTAGCTATTCTATGACCAAGTTTTTTTCTTGAAGATAGAAAACTGTCATTATGTTTTGACTGAACTGGGATCTTGAGTGGCTTCATCACATCTACAGAAAAACTTTTAATATAATACCAGAATCCCTCCACATCTAAATTGTCCTTTTGTATCTTCCTAAACAGTATTCCAGTGAAGAGTATCACGATATTAAATGGTCCAAAATATTCTGTCCTTTGCATCTACCTGTTCTTGGGTGCATGTTCCCACTCTGTCCGGAGTTCCTTGTTCCTTTTCTGTCCATGGATCACTCTCCTTATTTTCAGGGACAAAGAGTATTTCAATTCTCAAACTTCCTTTGACAAACTGAGATAACTGAACCTACCCTGGCTCTTTGTAAATTCAGAGCTTACCTGGCTATCTCATAATGTGAAATGCTCTGAAAAGAAAGTTGAGAATATAAACTATTTAATAAAATCAAATATACCACTTGCACTATGACCGTGTTCCATTATTTACTGAGAAGAATTTTATGGATAATATGGGACACTTTGGACATTGTAGTGGGAGGGAGAAAAGTAGGTTGGCCAGGTCCATGTGAAATTTCAAAAGACAGCAAATTGTTTCTGCAAATGTGCATGTATGTGTGTGTGTTAATGGAAAAGAATGACCTCTAAATTATATTACTAATAAAATTACACTGTATTTCTAATTATCTTTCCTCTCTCTTTGTCCTCCCTTTGATTCCTTCTCTTGCCACTTAAGTCCCACCCACTTTGCTTCCTTTCTTCTTGAACCAACTCTGTCTCACACATACTACAAAGAACTCTACCACTGAGCTACACAGTTCCTATGATTAATAGCGCAGGGTTGAAGACACACATTAATAGGCATTCCAGGAGGCTGGGGAGATGACTCTGGGTAAAATCATTATTCCCAAGCAGGAGGAACTGAAGTTGGCTCACCAATAGCCATATGAAAGCCAGGCATGTGTCATGAAGTAGCTTGCATCTGTAATCCCTACTCTTGTGAGGGTTGGATGGGCAGAAAATGCGGGCTAATCCCTGGAGCTTGCTGGCCAGTCTAGTCAAATTCATGAAGTGTGGGTTTAGTGAGAGACCCTGGTTATAAAAATTTAGGATGAGGGTAATACATGTTGCCCTCTGGGCTCCACACTTGCATTCACATGGGACACATGCATGAACACATACATACAACACACACGCCCATTGAGATAATTCATTATAGGATTTCTGTGTATTTGTGGAAGATATGAAACTTTGATCGTCCCATCTATACATGGCTGACTTTTCTGTTTTTAATTGTATTAGGACACATTATAATAACTGAGAGATATCTGCTTTAAGAGAGCTAGAAAATCATGCTAAGAACATTTGCTCCTAATGGAAATCATTTCCTAAATATGTTATGAAGCATTTCATAGTGTATTTTGCTTTTGCATTGTTCATTTTACTTCTATAGTATGCAAAAGTAATTATTACCCATTACTTACATTTCAGTATAAGGCAAAAATACTTAAAAACAACTGTCTGAATTGTTGTATTTAAAATAACTTGTAATACAGTTGAGCAATCATTTATCCATGTTATTAGTTTGTCTTTAAACATAAAAGAGTATAAAGCATAATAGGTGCATTTCAAAACTACAGTAAAAACATTTTATTAGGGAATATTCAGAGAGGGTGAGAAGAGCTTCTAGCCTGCATTCTTCATTGAAATCTTAGAAATGAGACCTGGCCTCTTAGGACCCCAACATGGCAGTGGCTGATTCATCCCCCTTAACCCCAGAGACTTGCAGTTTGGTGGGCCTTACTCCTAGAAATTTTTATGCTAGGCATCCATTATACACATTTTTTTAAAAAAATTAGGAACTAGTATGTATTATTCAATTATAATATGCCTGTACTATTTATAACAATAATAATATATTCACATACATTTTTACATAGTAGTTAAAGAAGACATTCAAGGTTCTTCCTATGGCAACATTTACACATCTATAGTTAGTTTATTCACATTTTCATTGTTCTTTTAAAAATTTAAATATATGCTTAAGCATGCATATAATGAGTTCACTCTCTTTCTCTCCAATAGCACATTTCATAGGATGTAAAACTGTAGGTTAAGCAGTATACTGAGATTAATAATAGGCTATTAGAAATCAAAACCTCAAATTAATGTGGCTGCTCTTCCAGAGGACCTGGGTTCAATTCCCAGCACCCACATAACAGCACCCAATTACCTGTGACTCCAGTTCCTGATACCCTCACACAGACATAAGCACAGGAAAACACCAATGCATATAAAAGTTTAAAAAAATCAATCTTCTTTAAGAAAGGGTCAAGAAGTATGTCAATAATAAAGATTCAAAATTAAGATTCTCCACTACTCTCAATAATTTTTCTTTCAAAGTCATGGATAAAATATTCTTTCTTATACCCTTTATTGCCAGTGGCAAACACATTCAATTTCCTTGAAAGTTATCTAAAAATCTGTTTGTAGTCAATGCAATAGGATACTGGGCAAACCACACAATTAATTGTCTGAAGAACAGAGTGAATTAATTCACTCAATCATCAAAATTTAGTGGTTTGGTTTTCTTCCTGGTTTTCATGACCCTTTTCAACACATGTATTAAGGACCCCTCATCCCTAATGTATGTAGCTTTACGACGCTCAAGTCATTTTAACTTTAATATCAACTTTTTCTAAATTTTGTAGGCAATTAGTAGTATTGTGTTAGGTTCAGATTTAAAAAAAAACTGAGACCCTTCATAACAACTAATTACAAATTCTCATAGAAGTCATTATTTAAATTTTAAATCATTACTCAAAATTTAATCCAAGGGTTTTGATGCTTTGTCCTGTCTCAACCAACTGACCCATCTAGGTCTCACATACGTGTTTCTATACTTAAAACATCTACTTTCTATGAGTCGTTTTTTTTTTTTTCTAGTTGAAATTATAAGACTACAATTCAAGTCAAGCGTACAGGAGAGACAAAGTAGAGTTTTTTCCTTTCCATAAATAGGAACTGATGATACTACATTCAGTTCTCTGAAGACGTGAATGAATATTAAAACGATGATCTATTTGAGAAATGCAAGTACTAATCATTTTAATAACCTTTCTTGTGCATATCTCTGGAAATTTGCTTAAAGAATTGTTCAACAAACATTGAGTAAAAATAAGGTCTTATTATCTTAGAAACAAATATGGAAAGGAATCATTTCTGTTTTTATCAATAGGAAGAACATAAATCTTATTTTTTAAATGATAGGATATGAAAGCTTGGATCAGCAAACCACCAGAACAATGTGAACATTTCAGTCTCCAACACAAACCACGTTTATTTATATTAATTAAATGGTTATCAGTGACACAGTACACAAACGGCCTATTAGAGCAGTGACAATTTTCCCTTGCTTTAAACAACCTTTTCTTTTACCTGTTTTATTATAAACGTCACTGTAGCTTCTAAACAACGCCACAGAGCACATCAGGCATGAAACGGTCATAAGTATTAGTTTCCAGTAGATTTCACTTTTCTTTCTCGAGCTACAGCTTGACATTTTGCAAAATCTCAAGAGACCAAACAGTGAAATCGAGTGACTGCAGGAGTGAACTGTAAATTCCATGAAACCATGTAATATATCTTAACGCAGATGGACACA
The DNA here is from genome assembly GCF_014885135.2 of Alexandromys fortis. NCBI lineage: Eukaryota > Metazoa > Chordata > Mammalia > Rodentia > Cricetidae > Alexandromys > Alexandromys fortis. The sequence goes on from NW_026067933.1 coordinate 10,581,721, forward strand.
GTACATTAAAGTAACTGTGGATGATAACAGAACAATACCATCTGTTTTGTCTAGGGAAGGCCATGCACATCAACTACACTGTCAGTCATTTCATATATCTTTACTGTCATCATGGGGTAGACGACAACTCTATATGTCAGGCCAAGTGTACACTTCTTCAGGGACTACTGAAAACAGTAAAAAGTTAAGTCTGAATGAGAATTCATGAAAAGATCCTTCACGTGACGAGGAGCCCCTAAACCTAATAGTTAGGACTTGATAAATGTAAACAGACGCCACATTTCCCATTGAAAAATTACCACACAAAACCTCAGGGTATTTATCGCTCTCTAAAGACAAGTCTTTAACCCAATATATAAAAAAAAAATCATTCAGCGAGGATATCTTTCACAGAACCATTACTTATTGCAGCTTTGGCTATATTCTACCTATTTGGTTCAGTTGCGAAACCCCAATTCATACCATAAAAGTAATGAGGTTGTTTGAATAAGAGAGTGTAAATGAATCCAGTCTCCTTTCCCTATCTCTGCTGTGTAAAACCTCAATGATTATGGTTTCTAAATTATGCTCAAGGGCAAATTAAAATTTGCATGAGAGTTTTGCTTGATGAGCTGAGTGTTGTAAAGACAACAGCATGCAGTGTAACTTTTAATTTTGCATATTTCCCTACAGACTGTAGACTATATGGATTATAGGAAAATGAAGAACTTGGCAAGCTGCTTGCGACTGAACAATGTATCTTCCTAACTGACATTAATTAAAACTCCCAATGGCCTCTTAAACACCTGACAAATACAATAAATGTTGCATACTGTGTGCACGCTATCTGCTAGCAGGGGGTGGTTGTATAGAGTGTGCTTCTGAAGGCAAAGATTGCAATCCAGACGACACAACCAAAAGCTTTGGCAAGGAAAATAACAATGCTAAAGACATAGGAAAAGAGTGAATACAACACACAGTTGTAAGGAGGGAAGAACGAGGCTGCTTTCTGTTCGCTTGAACAAAAATAAGTTTGTGATAAATATGGTTACATTCAGCTGAATTATTTACAAAACCTATCTGATGCATATTGTTGCTCAAAGTTGTTGGTTTATTTTACATTTTATCTCTGTCTCTTTGAAAATCAATGTAGAGGTAAGTTGCTATAAAAAAGCTTAAGTGTACACTACCCGTTTTGAAAACTAAAATTGTTTTCATTTAAATGTATGCATTCTTACATGTTAAAAGTGAGCTTTAATAAATGCCACAATTACAGCCATCCTCTGATCAACTAAAAATCCAAATTACAATAAATGAGATCATGCACAGTCACAAAGGAAATGCTCAAAAGGAAGCTTGCTATGAATATAAAATAATGTGAACTTAACATAAAAATTCCAGCCGTTACTATCTAAATTCTCAATAGACACTGTCAGCCACTTAATTTGC
>NW_026067933.1:10590648-10593148 GCF_014885135.2 Alexandromys fortis
GAGTATAAATTGTGATTTACATTTTAAGTTCAGTCACCTAAGACTAAGTAAAATCATGCTTAAGAAAACTGTGACAGTAATAGTAGTCTGGTCTACAAAACAGGAGAGCCGGACCAATGTTAACATTGAAAAATGGGGGGCGGGGACCTGCACAATGAGATGACAATCTCCTTTGCACACGAGGAAGAGAATCTAGTGTGTCCACTTTGAAGGAGACATTTCTTTAAGGGTGGTAGAGATTATTTCTTTAGTGTTTAGAAAGGTTTTTCTCTAGTCATCCATGCACATTCACATCTTACTAAAAAAAAAACATTCTGGCAAAATCTGAAGTGCTGTTTACCTTTTAACGATATTTTAAATAATTATAAAATCATCATATTCTTTCACAGTGGATTTGCTTATGATCCCAAACATATCAAACTAAATTATTCATTCTTTTCAATCCTACTACAAACATTTGATAAAAATCAGTGAAAATAAATTCCAAGTCATTAAAGAAGAAGTTGGGTTTGGGAGTGCGTCTCTCTGTTTGTCTGAAGTGTACATTAAACCCTGGAGTTTTCCTTCAGACACAGCTTTGCAGCCACACCAGAAATGAACTCCAGATCATTCACTGAATGATACAGTTTTACTTTTCTCTCCTGCATTAAGTTTTCCTTCCTTTCTTTCTTTCTCCGATTTTTTCCCCCTTAGCAATTCACTATACAGATACTTTTTCTCTACACCACTTCCCTTTTGAAACATTAAACTGACACTGGAACTGACTGCACAAGATTGCATTTTCTCTTCCTAAACAAGTTGAATTGAAAGGTTACTTAGTGTAACAATATTTACTTGCAGAATTGTGTTGTTACCAAGGCTATAATGGATGGTGGCTATGCAGGTTTACGCAAGAATGAGTGAAGCATGAGGCATTAGCCATGTGTTTGACATGTTTCAAATTGCTATAATCCAGCATTAAACACACCCAGCAATTCATGCCATTTCTTGCAGCCATAATCTTGAATAAAGCGTGCACAACCACTTATTATATAAATTAGTATACGACTCCCTGTTATAGTCACAACAGTGCTTTTGTGTTTATTTTGCATCAAGATGTAGTCTTTTATTTGTACAAATAGCAGGATATGAAGACATAGCTCAATTAGACCTCCTTACTTTATGATAGGGTATTACTGAATGCTACACTTGTTGGTTTTATTTTTCCCCTTGAAGTTATAGATGAATTTGGTATGAAACTGTGCTATGTGAGATAGTTATGTGCCAGAGTGATGACAGAAACCTGCACGCATCCCATTCCACATTAGCTGCACCGTTCCAATGTGTGAAGCTTGACCTGGGTGAGTAGAGTTAATTGTGTTATCCCAGCCACCACCAGGGACACTATTGGTCCTTGTTGCTTCCTTAACTTCTTTTCTCCCATGTCTTCTACCTCACAAAGTCCCTGTCCTGCTCACCTTTCTTACATTTCCTTCTTCTACCTCTCTTCCCCTATATAACCCACTGATGCACTAATGTTTGTATGTATAGGTGCTTTTTTATGAACAGAGAAGTTGATCGGTCAATCTAACTAGAATCTCAAGACACTAAGAGGGAAAACGTAGCCTCCATGTCCTATAACACATTCCTATCTACATATATAGAAACCTTGTCTCATGCTTGTGACCTTAATTACTATTAAGGTCAACTTAATAACAAATTTATCTTTTTGTTTGTCAAAAATTAATATTTAATAAAATCAAGTGAGTGAAAAGTCAATGACTTCCTGAAGCATTAAGAATAACAAACATAAAAATCATAAAGGATTTTCTATTTTTCTTAAAATTACTCATAGTGTTAGCAGGAAAAATCTCCTTTCAGTCTGATTTATCCCAGCATCTAATTTATTTACCAAAACATGCTCACTAAATCAAAGGAATTTTGATTCTGTCATATAAGATATAAACTACTATATTAAAACATCATCTCTTGCTTTTAAGCATGCTGTATTAATCACTTCATAATTCCTAGTATTAAAATCACTTAATATTTCTATGAGTTCAGGAAAGAATAGGGCAGAAATACATACATAGGCAATAAGAAACTAAGTTCATTTGCTTCTAAATTCAGCTGAATTCCGACCTGAAAACTTGACTATTATGTGAATTTTATGAAAGAAACTAATATTTAAATAATGATAACTTTTGTGCTCTAGTGGAATTAATTCATTGTGGACTCCATGCATAGTGCATTTGAAACCCAGCACCGCTTTGCTTAAAGTCTTTAATGCTAAGATTGTCTAATAAATCAAAATGCCAAATGTGAAGGACATACTTGAATGTATAAGGATAAAAATTGAAAATGTGCACGACTGTTTCTAATTCTTAATACAGGAACTGGGTGCTCTCAGAAACATAATTTTTAAAAAGCCATAGAAACGGATACAATGTTTGTTATAACAAAAGGTATGATTTCAAGTGAATTTAAAGGTATTCCTCAATTTTTTTCCAGATGTGAACAT
>NW_026067933.1:10603148-10623519 GCF_014885135.2 Alexandromys fortis
ACACATCCTAACAGAACAGAAGCATGTGGAACCTGCCTGCTTTGTTCTGCAGTGATACTGTGAGGTCCTTTATTCAAAAAATGGTGGTCTCTGTCATTTGAGTGCTATGTTTATTTCCTATTTCAGCTCAAATAGATTAGTATAAACTAAAGAAAGAGTTCTGTAGGGTTTCAAATGTGTGGCTCATTTGAGTTACAGGTGTACTTTTCATTGTTGGAACTGGAGAAGGAAAACTTTCGTTTATGTTTATTTATTTTAATAAGTATTTTAATAAATATGCAGGCTTGGAGATAACCTAAATTTCTTTCACTTTCATCCACATACATGAACACATCGTTTTTGTAATTCAGACTGCAAAACCAGAATGAAAATCTGACCAGCACCTAAAGAAATAAGATCGTAAGTCGCAGTGCTCTCCTTGGCCACCAGTTAAGTGTTTCTCTGGAGTTGCAGGATCATGGCCTGCGAGGAACATATTTTATTCCCATGTCACAAATGTTAAGTTTACTGAAAGTGGAATCTTTAGGTTGAATATTGAATCTGCTAACACGATCTGCACATTAGAGCCACCAGATAATGATTGTCTAAATAATAAGACAATTTTGTAATACATCCGGGTGCTAAGAGCTCTCCCTTTGGATAGAGCCACTTTCATCTAGGATCTGCCTCCTTCACGTTCGCATTTCTCTATGGCAAGAGAGATTGCAGAGCCAGAAGAGCCGACAAATGCAGATTGGAAACTACCTGTTTTCTAAATATAGACGAGACATCTTTTCCAAAGCCAGCAGTATTATTTTAGCTTGCACAATAGATGCTCCACATTACCTGAAAGGCAAGAACCCTAGCATGTCTTCAGTGCTCAGGCTTGCCCGCGCAGTGCCATATTTTATATGCGGACAGTAGAAACGTTTTACCATATGAAACAAGGGAAATATTTATTACACCCAGACATAATACAATTGTTTTTCATGCAACACATTCAGTCCTCACAGTAACCTTGAGAAGTAGTTTAAAAATTGCTGGATTTGCATATTAGTTTTCAAATTTAACTTTATTGTTTTTATCCAAATGCCTGAGGTTTCTTTGATATGCTTCAGTGTCTTCCTTGTATGTCCTATGAATGAAGGACTATGTTTGGTTTGAAGAGAGGAAATCTTATTAAAATACAATTGAAAATCAATCTTTATAAAGGACTACTAAGAAATTCAGGTATGAGCCCAGCAGTGGTGGCACACACCTTTAATCCTAGCACTAGAGAGGCAGAGGCAGGCACATTGCTGTGAGTTCAAGGCCAGCCTGGTCTATAACAGCTAGTTCCAGGACAGGATCCAAAGCTACAGAGAAACCCTGTCTCAGGGAAAAGAAAAAGGAAAAAGAAAAGAAAAGAAAAGAAAAAAGAAATGTATGTATCGAAACACATACATAAGAATGCAAGTTGGAGTATGGTAAGCTTGCAGTTCAAAGATCACAGGCAGGAGGTCAAAGTCTACATGGATGAGATCCCAGAATTAAAACTGGCCTCCAATCCCTAGGCATCTCCTTATAAAAGGAGACATATTCAAGAATGTTATACAGCAATGTGGAATTAAAGACACAGTAGTGCTCAGCTTATGTCTCAGAGAGACAGTAATGGACTCAGTGAGCTGTGGGACAGATAGGGCAAGTGAAGTCTGAAGTCGGGGTGTCAGAAGGGTTCAAACTGTTTCCACGGGTACTTAGCATCACACAGACAGAGGAATAGCAGTCAGCAGTGTTTGGTGGAAGTTAATTGGGACCAAATTACTTGGGGAAATTATGAAGAGGGGGTGACTAGAGGAGATAAAATCAACTAGAAAAAAATACTAATGATTCAAGGATGATTAGCCTACAATTACTCCCATTTTACAAAGGGAGAAACTGAGGCAGACCAAGACAAAATAATTTTCCAGAGAGACAGGACCAGTTAATAGTTATTTGAAGAGTAATCAAGAGTCATAAGTCAAAATACTCATTTGAAGATAAAAGGGGAAATAATGAAATGTATTAAAATAACTTGAGTTAACACTGCGCTAAAATAATTTTATGAAGTTTTGAAAGGGTAAGGTAAAACTATATTCATCTTTTGAAGAAGTCAAGGAGACACAGGTTTGCTCCTGAGAACTGTGAGGATCTGCAGCTAAGCCCTGGTCATGTGCTCTTCCATTGTGTACACTTGATTCTGTCTGGGGACAGCAAGAGTAACATCAAACTGGACTGTGCGGCAGGAAGTCAGCCAGTTTGCACGAAGGATCACTTCATAAAAATCAAGACAGAATAGGTGCTTAATTAAATTTTGTCGTTTATTAAACAAGCTGCAATGGTTGTTTTTACAATCATTTGAGGTGATAAAATTGGTGAGGAAAAACTATGGATTAAAAATCTAAACATATCTTAATTGCCAGAAATTTTGGTAAAACACCAAATGCAGACTCAGGGCGGTTACTTCTTAGTCAAGTGTCTGTTTAACATGTGTAAAATTCTGGATTTTATAGTCAGAGATATTAAAAAAGAAATAAAATCAAAGTTTGTGACTCTGGGCAAGTCATCCCCACTCTGGTGGACGGTCCCTCACCCAGAAGTACATGAATGGGTAAATCAGAGAAACTATTATTTAACAAGAGAAAAGAAGCATAGGAAGTTTGGGATAAAGATGGTGGGGAACGATCTTGGGATGATTTATGGCAGGTTGGGGTGAATATAATCAAAATATATTTCATAAAATTCTCAAAGAGTTCATAAAAGTGTAAAAACATTAAGCAAATTGTAAACGAGCAAATAACAGATATCTTTTCTCCCCCTAATACTACCAAATAGCTAAACACTTTCCTTTCCAAGAAAGGACAGAGCACCAGAATTCCAACGAATAGAATCCGAGGTCACCAATAGACGAGGAAGAAGAAAACAATAAACAAATGAATGGCCCCAGAACAACAGCTCATATCCCCTTGCCATTCTAAATTTTCACTAACAAGGGAGTTTCTTTAGAGATGACGTCACCAAGGATGTGAAAATAAGTGATGAAGTCACCATATCAAGTTCTGTGGGCTCACAGGCAGGAATATGGCTTCCTGTTGAGTGCCAGATTCAAATCCCATTTAATCATTAAGATTTTAAAAGTTATACCAGAAAACTATGTCTTGTATACATTTTGGCTTTAAAAAGCCAAGGATCATTTTAAACTGTGATATTTCTACTTATTCAGATCCTTTATATTTATTATGAGTATGAAGCTTCTCTCACGATAAAAATTAACAAAGATAAAGATGACAAAAATCCTACATGTGAGTGTATGTGTTCAAAGTCATGTAACTAAGGCATTTCAAATTGCTCTTTTTATAAAGACAACACAAATGTAAAAGTTTCACACTCAGTTTTTTTGTAAAAAATGAAACGATAAATAATAATATAATAATTGAGAGCTTAAATTTTTAGCATATAGTTATAGCATACTTTTTTTTTAAAAAAATGTGTGTGCCAAAAGTTAAATATAATATGAGAAACCTATGGCTGTGATGGAATTTGACTAAAATAGAAGAAAGTCAAAGCCCACCTTCACTGAATGACTCTACAGTGCTGGCTCTTGGGACATCTCCAGCATTCCCAGACATTAGTAACCATATCTTAGCTTAATCCCTAAACATCCACCTATATCTTTTTGTGACAGACCAAACATAAATACACAAACCTAATAAAAGCCCAGTAATTTTAATATTTCCATAGACATAAGAACAGAGACACTTAAAAAATGCCCAATCAATATAATATTTATTGTTCTCTGCTGAAGAAGCATGAATAATGTTAAAAGGGATTTAATATTGTCATCACATCTTACTATGTAAAGTCTTTCTTCAATCCCCTCTCTGAAAACTTTTCCCCAGTGTTGTAGGTCCAGCACCTGAATATAAAGGTAACAGCAACAGCACAGATAACTCTTAGCCCCGGGATTTGGCACAGAGGCTGTTACATGGGTAACAGAATAGCAAACAAATGGGCTACATTTCAATATAGGACTCACAGTGCAACTTTCTATGATATTTAATGGCTTCCAGGATGTCCTGGTATTGGGATTTTATATTAGTAAAGCAAACTAGAAATTTGAGTTGCGTTCTACATATCATTAAAACTTGTGAGAATGTCTTATTTACTACTTATTCACTGGAGTGTTGTGCACAGGAAAAGCTTTCAGGAAACCACACAGCAGCTTCACAAGCATTTAGTTTTCACACTGCACCTTCCTTTAATGCAGAGAATCTGCTTGTGCTACAATCTACCTCTTTTCCCTCACCTGCTCCCAAGCTATGCCTTTTCCTCCAATGGTCTCTCTCCTTGTTTCCTTTACTTCCTACTCTACCTGCTTTCCTCCCCCACCCCTTTTTTTGTCTGTGTAAGTAACTAAAATACAGGTGCAAATATCAAAAACAGTAGCTAATGCTTCCAAATTGATTACCAATTTTACATTTTAACAGCACATTAATTCAGATTGACATAGAAAGATATTGTAAAGATAGAAGGATTTACCATGAAGATGAAAGGAAGGAGGAAAGGAGGAACAAGAAATAGAAAATAAACAGATCATGTTTATTGTTCCTAAAGGGACAAGATGGGCGGTCCTGTTCTTCCTCTCCACAACCAAGCCTGAGATGGCTGGACAGAATTCTCCTTTAACTTTAATTACGAACTAATCATTTTTAGAATGTGAGCTGCTCTGTATAAGTGAACAGCATTCTAGGGATTAAAAGCAGCTTCCTCAGTCACAACAGCTATGTAGAAGTGTGTGGTGTTTGTAAGGGTCCCGTAGAGTGTGTGTGTACCTGGAGAGAAAGCTAAAACATGGATAAGAATACACATAAAAATAAATTCCGCATCAAAGTAAATCTATCCTACTATGCCTAAATCAATACCACTCAATAAATATTAAACATAAAACTAGAATTTTAATTAAATTAATTTCAAGTGTAACCTTTTCAAGACTATAACAAAATTGGTGTTATTTTTATGAAACACGCCAATGAAAGTTTAGAATTTTTTTTTGTTTTAGGACAGGAAAAAAAACCTAAACATTCTTTAAAGGGGGGAACATAGAGATGTAAATGGTAAATTAAATAGCACTCTTAATTTTAAATTTTCTTAACTTTTCACAAGGCAGCTTTAGAAGAAATAATTTTTTCTGATAGGATTTATATTTATCACTGCATATAGAATAACACTCTTTCTGGTCTCAGTGAACATCCACCTGCCACTAAAAACTAGGAGCTATTCCCCTTAGGAAAGATTTTATTTTCAAATGAACATATGCAGGAAATGTTGACCATGCAAATAAATAAAAAGTCAGCATAATTGTCGAAAGACCAGCTGGAGACAAACTTAAGAGGAATCACTTGATTAAAAAAAAAAAAAAAAAGAAGAAGAAAAGAAAAGAAAAAAAATCACAAGCGAGTTCTGTGCAAATTTTAAAACCCTGAAAACTCATAGCAGAATCTTTTCTCTCCTAAGCCTTTGCCATTAGCATAGTATTATCGAAGAGAATGTTGCGCAGGTATGAGGTTTACTGCAAACAGCCACACGTATCTAAAGTAACATTTGGTGGCTGCTATGTCTAACTTCACGTGCCCTCTGAACACTACTGCTTCTTACCAGTAGGCAGCACTCTTACATCTTTTACCTGTGAGGATGCTAATGTCACGGCAACGCCATCTGCAACTTATTACACAGGATCTGACCTTTGCTTGCATTCTAGCCTCATTATTTCGGCTCCATGCTATTTAGCTCAGAGATACCCCTTTCTTCCTAAAAGCAAAATTAGAACTAATAAAATATTAGTGATGCCAGGTACAGTATGCATGAATATAAAACACGAAGTGTGGGAGGGTTAGATGTGTCTCTTTCTTTTCCCAGCCATTAGTTTATTACTCACTGTAATTGAAAGGCTGCAATGAAGTGTACTGTAAAATAATTTAATTAAATGAAGTTTCATCTCTGTTGCTTTTAAAGTAGAGACAATATATATGAACCTCAATGTTAAATCCTCTTATTAAATATATATTTATATATGTATTTTAAAATAAAATTATAGTAAATTATTTAAAATCTCTATATACAAGTTTATAATGTAAAATATCATATAAGATACTTGTAAACAATCTATATTGTACATCTCAATAGTGGACCCGTATTCACTTAATGATATCCACCTCATTTTAACCAATACTATTCTCTCCTTCATCAAAAGGCACTTAAATGTAAAATGGGCCAACATCAAAATATATTAAAAGAAATCCTTTGGTTCCTTCAATAACTAATCAGAAACACACAGAAAAGGACCTTTTAAGTTTAATGATACCTGCTCATTAAATGATGCTAAACATTAAAATAACACGAGCAGCAGGGAATTTCAGTTTACATTAGAGAAAAAAAAATAAAAGGGTAAAAATGACTGAAGTTGGTCAGTTCAAGCTGATAGGGCACTTCAAATGAAAACCAGAAGAATAAAAGAGACACTCTGGGTTAAATTGGGTTCCCCTGTTCCCTTCCTTGAAAGTGCCTAACTTCACAAATTTTATTTGAATTAACTAAACTGCCAAAAATCAAAGCAGATTTAACGTTAAACAGGCAACCACTTCACAGTAGTTTACCTATTATACGGCAGATAAAACCTTAATATTAAAATGGTGATTTTAACTCCTAAGTGTGTGCATTCTTTTTTTTCCCCCTCCGGTGAAGCAAGTAGAAGGATTGTTTCTGAGAAAACAATGTTCAGCAGACAAAACACACACGAATCTGCAGGAAAGCAGGCTTATGTGTGTGATCAGAATCTCATGCAGATGAAACTATTCCAATATCTGATAACACACAATGAAGTTTATAGAGATTATTGCAAACATTTATGCAACATTATCCTCGCCCAATTTTAAAACTGGGATGTTTTCTTTAGTTTGCAACTTTTGTCTTAAAATTATTTTCCCCTTAGGACGAAAAGGTTTTCCTTCCCTCTGAAATCTGCCTGACAGTAACATTCCTAGAGGTAAAATAGGGTGAATCCTCAGGAAATTGTGAACATTGGTGTAGTCACACTTTTTCCTTACTTGTGACTCCTTTACCCCATTCAGCACAATTTCACCACTGCCTGTGGGGTTTCTTCACTTGTATGTAGTCATATGTGTGTGTGTACAAGCATGCATGTGTGTTCATGCATATGCACATGTAGGTGTGAATGTGTGTACATGCGTGTGCACTTGAATGTAAAAGCCTCACGATAACCTCCCTTGTTGTTCCTTAGTACTTCATTTTACTTTATCTGGTATAGGGCTTCTCATTGGCATGGAGATCACCAATTACGATCAGCTGGCAAGCTAAAAGGGTCAAGAATCCCCCTGTCTCCACACTTCCAGTGCTGGAGCATGAACAGTGCTGCCTTGTTTTTGATGGGTATCCTGCATATCAAACTCAGGTTTGCAAAGATGGAATTTTTTTGCAGACTGAGCTATCTCTCCAGTCCAGTGCTTCTTCTAAACTCAAAAAAAAAAAAAAAAAAAACTCAAGTTGCTGAATAATAATAGTGTATGTTAGTTAAGAGGCAGTAGTTTGGTCCCAGATGAATTATAAAACTTCAAATTATACAATGCATGCTTTAAATAATCAAAGAAGCAAAACAAGCTTTTTGTGTGTGTTGATGTGAAGCCAGGACTCTAGAGAGGGCTTCTTCCACTAAAGTCTTTACTGTATCTCCAGACCATTTCTTCATCACTTGGGAATATTTACCAGCACTTTCTAGGGAGCTATGCCCATTCCTTGTTTAGTTCATATACTCAACTATGAATTTTAAAATGCAAAAACAAACTATGAAAACTTTGGCTGTAGACTGATCATAACACTGACATGTATGTGTTAAAGGGTGTTCATGGACACAGAACACACTTCTCAAAAGAGAGTCTGTACCATGTGAAAATGTTTGAGCCAGATGTGTTTGCTCATGACTGGAATTGTTACTTGTAAGACTGAGGCAAGATGATCACAAATTTGGGGTTAGTTAGATCTCCATAATGAGATGCTGTCTCAGGAATAAACAAACAAACAAAACAACAACAACAAAAAAACAGAATAAAACAAAGCAACAGCAACAAACTTTTTTTGAGTATCACAAAAACTTTGTTGACACTTTTGCAACCAAGAAGGAATAGTGATTATTCCTTTGACTGGTTAACTATAAACTCCAAAGTAATATATTTCACAAGTCTGAATGAATCTCAATAATTCTTTATAAATATGCTAAACAATTTCATGTCAATGTTTCTGTTATAAAAACTGAGAATCCATGGATTTTTTTTTGTATTTGCATCTTACACAAATTTTAATTACAATAGAATTACAACTGTTTCCCTTTAAATTTCTTTTGGTCCCAACCATCCTGCTATCTCAAATTTATAACCTGTTTCTCTTTATTATTATTACTTATATTTAGACAAGGTTTCTCTATGCAGTTCTTGGTGTCCTGGAATTCATTATGTAGACCAGGTTGGCCTCTAACTACAGTGATCTGCCTGCACGTGCCTCCCAAGCATTGCCATTAAAGGCGTGTGCCACCATACCTGTTTTATTATTATTATTATTGCTACTTTTGTTGTTTGTGTGTTTACAATTCAGGACTTATCACTCTGTATTAAATGACTAAGCATATTTTACATGCTGAGGGATTTCATGGATACTCATATTACAGATATCAATAATTTGTGTCTTTATTTGTGACTGTGTCAATACATACATGTATTGATACCAATATCTTTAAAATAATATGTGATAACAATTCTACTCCTAGACTTAAATGTTCAAGTTGACTTAGACACTTCAGAAATTATGTGGAATGCTCCACATTTCTGTTTATTTAATTTTTTCCTACTTTCTATATATTCATACATATATCTCCCTTTCTCTCTTCCATATATATAATTATATTATAATATACCTATATCCATAGATCTATATCTCCCTAAATCTCTCTTATAAATATACACACATATTATAGGTATAATATGTATATCTAATTAGATACATATGTGTATTATATACACACATGTATTATGCATGTATATAATTATATGTATATAAAATATATTATTCTCATATATGTATATATACACACATATATGTATTCTATCTATCTATCTATCATCTATCTATCTATCTATCTATCATCTATTTATTATCTATCTATAAAGTAGAAAACAGAGTAACAGAACAACCTTGCCTCTTGTAGACACTACAGGCTAGCAAACAGAAAGGAAAGTGCCAGGAATGGGTTACCTTTTTTTTGGATAACTGACCAGTGAGATCCCATAGAATACTAAAAATTGCAAGCTACTGAAATGTTAATGGTTATTCTCCAAAACTTTACAGTGAGACCCTGTTCCTGAAGATACCACATACTTGAGGAACAGAACATGGAGCTGATATTGACCTGAAAACTTCATCCCTACTGGATAGCAGTGGTCATTATTCTGGACGGTGGCACACACAGGACCTGAATATAAAAGTAATTAGTGATCTTATCAAACACTGAACTCTCTGAGCAACATCAATGAATGACCTGACAAAATGTGCCCATGAATTGGTGTGCTAGTGTATCCAACATCATGGGAGTAACCACTGGACAGATCATTGGTCCTGAGAAATACCCTAATACTATTATTATTCTGGTAAATGGGCACAACATTAAACTGACTCTTAATGGCTTATCTTTATACACGCGGATTAATTTATCTCTCACTCCTCATTGGAGAAGCTTCCATTTGCAATTGATGGTGATTAAAACAGACACACAACTAGTCAACATGCAGTGAATAAAATACTGTGGGATGCTCAGATTAAGTGGAATATCCACATCACACCCTCTTCCTTCCAACACTTAGGCATAACTGGGGAAGAGGAAGCAAGAGGAGGCAAATAGATGAAGAGAGAGGTGGTAGCTTACTGCACGGAAACAGTCTCTTCTGGACCAGCTGAGCAACCACACGTATGAACTCATGGTGACTGGGACTGCATGCACAAGAACCTTGTAAGCACAAGCCAGCATATTACACACAAAAGGAGGGGATGGATGGGCACCAAGTGCCACCCAACCCTGACTGAAGAAATTCATGTCTGCCAGGGGGAAAGAGTCAGTTTCTTAAAGAGCATTGCCCGTGGGTAAGTTGCCTGCATTCCAGTAGACCAGACATCCAAAACTGAAAGTCATAAGCTGTACTTTAGGGGTAACAAAAAGCAAATGAAGATACAACATTGGATAAGTAGACAAGGTGGATGAATTTAGGTATGTGGAGAGTGAGTACAGACAAAGCAGGCTGCTTTACATTTTCGGTGAACTAATAAAAAAATCTTACAAAACATTGTTACTTATGTTTCAATTCTCATTCTATTTAGTGTGTGAATGTATGTGGTATACAAGTGTGAGCTAAGGCTTTCACTCCACTTTTAATATATTTTACTTTTATGTAATTATTTATTCTCTCTCTCCCCCCCCCATCTCTCTCCTATGTGCATGTGTTTTGTGTTCCGGTGAACATTCACACACATGTGCCCAATCATGGCCCACATGTGGAGATCAGAAGGCAATTTCTAGAGATTACATTCTGCTCTTCTACCAGCTGGGTCCTATGCACTGAACTCAGGACAACCTTGGGGAGAAGAAGTTTTCACCTTCGGAACCATATAGCAAGCTATTTTCATTTTGTGTTGCTTTGTATCAGCACTAACTTCTACAGAATGGACGAACTTCATGTCACCTTGCCATTCTGCTTTTGAGAGTTTATACATGCTACTTCTCCTACTCAGTGTCTTCCACTCTTCTTTCATGTCATCTGTATTCTGTTACCACATTTCTCTCTCTGTTATTCCATTCCCCTCTCCCTTAAAAGCTTTTTCCCATTGTTATGGACCTCTTATAATTTTATTATTTACTTCAACCCACACATTTTTAAAAATTAACATCTAGGATCTGCACATGAAGAAAAATAAAGCAGAAATTATATGTGAGTTTAAGTTTCTTTATTTGATAAATTATTTTCTAGTTATGTTTTTCCTAAAAAATTACAATTTCATTTTCTCTCTTTGTAACAATAATATAATTGCACAAATTACATTGAGTATAGTCACTACATTTCCTCTACCCAGTCATCCCTTGATGTAAATCTAGGTTGGCTCCATTTTCTTGCTTGGAGAATAGTACAGCAATAGCATCCATGGGCATAAAAGTATCTATTTTACAACTTGAGACCACTGAGCACCCTAGAAACTCACCTTGATATATTGCATATATTCTATTTATGTTCCAACTAATAGACACATCGAGTGTATTAAACTTTCTACGTAGTGTGCATAAACTGGATTTCTCAGCAGAATTTGTCCTGTACTTCTCTCTTCCGAGGTACTACTATGTTCCAGTCACGAAGTTTGGATTGGATGGATCCCACAACCAATTGCTCAGTAGGGCACTGTTTATTTTAAGCCAGTCTTCACGTCTCATCCTTCAAAGTCCTCTAATTACTTCAAGAATGGCATGGTACTCACAAGGTCCCAGTCTCGCTCAGAACACCATTCACTGACACTGCATTAAAGGGGCAGGTGGGTAAGAAGGTTGGTCTAGAGTGCCTTATCATGTTGATGTGAGAAAAGTATCCCGTCTTCTTTCCTGGGATGGTGATGTAACAATGGAGGGATTGAGTCTAACACTATAGCAGGATCAATATTCAGAGACATAGGATAAACAAGCTAGGGAACTTGAATCATGGGAAGGAATTTTAATATTCACATGGCATCAGTAACTCTTAACCATCATAAGACAATTCAGGTACTTAACTAACTTTTCCAGTTGGCCAAAGACTCTCAAGACTCAGCTTCGAAGACTAATTCAATGTTGACTCTCTCTTAAGGGCCACATTCTGCTGCTGCCCATGTAAACCTGTTCATCAGATGCGTGCTGCATGCCATGGTTACCTATAAAAGCAAGCCAGGAAAGGAAGACTGCTCTTGGCAATGCTTTAATCCTGTCTTGTTTACGTTCAGTTGTCTTTGCATCTTTCTCCCTGGTTCCTATGTTTCTGGTCCCACAAGTTGCTTGTGGTTTCTGGATACTTCTGTTTGGCACTCTTCCAAGCTCTCAGTCTGGTTTACTGAACTTTGACTTCCCAAGTGGTTCTCAACACTAGTTTTGTTCTTCTGTTTTGGCACAACTTCTCTTCATTCTATCTACAGAAAACTTCAGCTTCAGCTTCCATCTGGCGGAACATTATTATCTGAATATCCCTGCTCCTTCTTGGGCATTTTCAGAGTCAAACACAATGAACCAATTATGGAATTCTGGCACTGTGTCAGGCACTTGGTT
This sequence comes from Alexandromys fortis, assembly GCF_014885135.2. Classification (NCBI taxonomy): domain Eukaryota; kingdom Metazoa; phylum Chordata; class Mammalia; order Rodentia; family Cricetidae; genus Alexandromys; species Alexandromys fortis. The sequence continues at coordinate 10,615,540 of NW_026067933.1, forward strand.
AAGCATCTGTACAAGACAGAGTTATTTGACACAATAGGAAATAAATGACAATAATTAATGTAATTAAACACAATCTACTTTAAAATTGTCAGATATACACATTGGGTCTTAATACTTTTATTGTATAGACCTACTATGCTTTTCATAGTTTATGGTTTAGTACAAATGAGGCTCGATTGTAGGGATATTTTATTTATATTTTAATAAATAAAGCTTGCCTGGATATCAGAAGGGCAAAACTAAGCCGCTAGATGTCAGGGAGTTATGGCATACACCTTTATTCCCAGTACTAGGAGTCACACCTTTAATCTCAGTAGTAGGAGTCACACCTTTATCTCAGTAGTAGGAGTCACACCTTTATCTCAGTAGCAGGGTCACACCTTCAATCCCAGCACTCAAGGGGATATAAAACTGGAGGAGAGAGCAACTCTAGTTGTTCAGTCTGCTTAGTCTGTGTTGCCCAGCCTTGATAGAGGTAAGATTTGTCTAGTGGCTTGGTAACTTTGGTTTTCTGGTTTTCAGGTCGAACCCCAATATCTGTCTCTGGGTTTTTATTATTCATGCTACAATCAAAATGATAGTCTTAATTTGATCTCTTGTATTTCAAAATCATTACATTCATATGTACTCCTGAGGACCAACTATTTCTTGACTAATATAAGGCCAGATAATTCTTAAATTGTTATTAGCCATAGATAGAAAAACCTAAAATTTTTCTGTATTTTAATTTTTGTAAGAAAATGCATTTTTAAAGGAATAATGTGTTATTATTTTTAGATAGTTCTGTAATTATCTTCAGTTACAGAAATACCTATCAACTTAATTACTTGAATCAAGTGGTCATCATGTCTGGATCTATGAATATAAGTTGTGCAGAAAGGTGTCTCTCAAAGTTTACCTAAATTGTGAGGCATATATTTATTAGAATATCAATAAAAATTTTAGCTGCAAGGGCTGAAAAGATGTCATGGCTTGTTAAGAGCACTGGCTGGTCTTCTAGAGGACCTGGCTGCAATTCCCAGAACCAACATAGCTGCTCACAACTGTCTGTAACTCCAGTTCCAGGGGCTCTAGCACCCTCACACAGACATGCTTGCAAGCAAGGCACCAATGCATATAAAATAAATAAATCAAAAAACTTTTTTAACAGAAAAAAAACTGTTCAACAATGTATTTGTAAGATTCTAGAATGTAGGCTACTCTTTTCCATTTTATTATGCAATAGTGAGCAGAATACCTGCCTTTATGAAAATTCAGTTAACCACTAAAACAATGAGAAATTGTGTAAAGTAGTGGCTAAAAACAATGCAGCACCGTTATAGCACAAGTCAATTAGCCATCACAGCATTCTATTATTATCACATGCTGATTGTCATCTCTAGTATACTTGAACTGTCAATGTCCTAAGATTTAATCTTACATTTCTATTTCGCTGAAGCTGTGCAGTAGAATTTATCTTTAAATAGTTCAAGAAGATAAGCTTAACAATTCCTGACAATTTATGTTGATTCTCGTTGAAAGGGATAGTACTTCTTAATACATTAAGTATATGAATTATTCTATATCTTTTATGATGCAATATCTCAGAATCTAAATATTGGCTAAACAGCTTGTACAGGAGAAAAATAATGATAGTACACAAGAGTCAAGAAATTTTATGAAGATCTCTTTCCTGTAAAATATCACAGTGTTTCTAGCTTAGCGAATTTGTACAAGGCTACAAATTATCAAATGTGACCATCAGAACTTCTACTAGCAATGGAACCAAGTTTTCTAAACAGCAAGAAAGATGTAATGGAAAAACTCCAACATAATGTCAAGGGGACAACAGAGTTATTCAATTTATTTCTCAAAACTTCACAGTTCAATAACCATTTTTCTTACGAAGGCTTACGATTTTAAAATGCACAACCATTAAACCAAGAAAAGAGAGTGAGATGACTTCCTTGTTAGGGGAAGTAGTGAATTCTCAGATGGCACAAACCACTGTAAACTCCCGCACGAGTAGGGCAGTGCTGAAACGTGCAGTTCCATCTAGACTCCTGTGATAGTCATGCACTAATTGAGCACTGGGGAATGGTGGACACTTATGAAACCAGGTCAGCATTGGAGAATGATGAACATCCATGAAACCTGATCAAAGTATAAGAAAGGTAACTGCCTCACTCCCTCAAGGAATCACTCTATGTAGCTAAAGATGTCTAAAGAAATTGGCATAACTTCTTGGTCAATATTAAATCTTTTGTATCAAATCCTTGATATAATTCCCACCAGATATCTGTTGTCTTCATCTTGTACCTTTTCTGGCCAGGTCATATTCTTTAACACATGAATATAAAAAAATCAGAAGCAACTTGACTGAAATCTTAGAATTAAACTGAAAGTATTAAGTTGTAATACAATGTTGAAGTGAAGTCAACCCTCCAAGACAAACATTCCTGGGTTTTGCAAATTTTTTGTAATAGTACTACAATCCAACCATCAATTGAATGCAATATGCTTTTTTTTTTCAAAATCAAATTGTCAAATGAATAAAGTTAAATTCATAATAACTTATCAACTTTTTTACTGTGACTATTCCTATGTTTTCCACAAATCTTGTATTCATCAAACCTATCCAGCACATTTATTGAGTCCGCCAACATATTTTGGATACCCAGATATTAACCTAAATTGTATTGTTCAATATTTAGTGAGAAATACATTTATATTGCCTTTCGCTCTTTCAGACAATGTAAATAAGCAAAAAGTCTTTAAGCATAAGATTAAATCTAATATCTAATATTTCATCAAGACTCAACATATATTATTTCATTGATATTTTAAAGAAACTGGAATTAGGATAAATTTAAAGAGCATAGTGTCTGACTACTGTAACGAAGTCATATAATTGACTATACGGAAGACAATATCCACAATAGAAGAGAGTATACTTTAACTGTTTAATGAAAGCTTTGAAGATGAACACATTTTCATGAAATAATAGTTTTTCAATATGAGAGTTTTCAAAGTTGACATATATATTTATATTCTTTATAATATAAAATGGAATGACTACATTCATCATTTGATAAATAAAAACTTAGAATTTGCAACATTAGAAGGTACCAGAGTTTTAGCTTATTCATGCTTTCCTAGCTGTATTTCTATAGCATTTAATTTTCAAAGTTAAATTCTCATAAAACTAAATATTTCTATAATATGGATTGCAGATGAGAAAATAATTTTTTTAATGATTTTAAGTTACCCAGTCAATATCAATCATGCTCAAATATGAAATCAAAGAATGTTTTTGGATGAAGGGGAATATAGTTATTCCCATAAATACTTTTATCAGTATTATTCCTGAGTATATTTTTTAAAAAATACTTTCTCAAATTTTCATAAGTAAGTACATAAGTTGGTTAAGGAACAATATTTAAAACCTTAAGTATCGCTGAACAATTATATTATGAATATACACTGATGTCTATCCTCAACTATCCAGAGACCTTTGATGCCCAAACACTATCAGAAACTAACTTATCTTCCTTCTTTCTTTTTCCGCAGAAAAATGGCAACAGCCTTCCTTAACCATCTTTCTTGGTCAACCCAACATCTATTTTCAAAGGTAAAGACAGGCAGAACCAGCACAAAAAGAAGGAAGAATGAAGTCAGTGGTCCCTCCTGTGGTCTTGATCTTGGGTTCTTTCTCAGCACTGCTGCCATCTCCAAGGGAGGCTGTCATCTCTTAGGTAGTCTTAGGGAATGCTTTACTTAGCATGGTCAGAAGCTATTTTCTTATCTGTACAAAGTTTTCAACTTGATAAACAGATTTTGCTATTATTATGGATTTATTCATTTGCTTTTTAAGGTAAAACAATTCAAATACAGCAGATTTAGCTGCTGCTATAGAGAAGTTTACATTTTCTATGTAGTGGAGAAGAGAACAATCAGATAACTACTTGCCTAATTCTACCTTTTCTCATAGTAGGATAATGTATACGATTACATAATATTTCTCCAGAGGACTTGAATGCATATGAATGGTTATGAGACGGTTATATGAGAAGGAAGCTCTGAGGCAATCTGAGAAATATAAGTTGTCAGCACTACTCAGGCAGTGTGAGAAAAGGGACAGAGAATGCCAGCTAAGGCAAGACTGCAGGTGAGTGTCACAATCTGATTTTGAAGTCCCTGTGGTTGATCCATGGAAGAAGGATTGGGTTATAAATGACAGAACTTTATAATTCATCCAAAGAAAAAAATGAGAAAACTAAGCAATTTGAAGCTAAATTGAAACTGTTTCTTAAAATAATGATTGTATCTAGAGCTAGGATGCTGCTACAAAAGGGAATGTGGGAAGTAAAAAGGAAATCTGTAGAAACGTTTGTGCTCACTAGCCAAGATGTAGTGATATTTCTCTAACCAATAGTAGAACTCTGCCATTCATGGTGTCCATAGCCTCTTCTTAGTTCAAAACAATGACACAACCTTGTCCCAGAAGCACAATGGGGGGAAGGCTTTGGTAGCATAGAATGTGACTGAATATTTGATAGCCCTAAAGTCACCTGTAGTTTGCATGGTTATATGCCCACAACTTAAGTAATTGCCTTCTTTCAGTTAATCCATGGATCCCTTCCTAACTAACTCCCAGGACGAGCTTACCCTCCTCTTCCAAGAGATTCAGCTTTCAGATTCATTTCTCAAAGGTATTCCCAACTGGTAGCTCCTTTGAGCATCTGTTATCCTGGAACCCTATTTGCCTGTTGCCCTGTATCTTTAAAAGGAATCCATCTTTTAAAATAATCAAAACATTATAGCACTTCTCAGTAGATTATTACAAGAAAAATATTCTATTTTGTTATCTATTCAATTTGTTTTCTATTAGACATGTTAATAATCTTATCAAAAGGTTTTCTAGCTGTTGCTTGTTAATTCAACAGAAAATATTTTCAGAAAATTCGGACTATTGACTAAGACTCGATCCTGATGCATATGTACTTATAATTGTATCTTACTAAGGGAACTTTAATGCTTTGGGTAGAGAACACACACACATATTTACTTTGAGTATAGAACCATACCTAAAAAATTTCTGTATCTATGTCTCTTTACTGGAAGAGTAGTAACAAAATATTACAGCCCAGACATGGTACTAAGCTCTCCCCTAAGTAATTCCTTTAATTCTCTCCACATCCCTGTGAAGGAGGACTTACCCCCAACTACATTTTATACCTGAGGAAACTGAGAATGAAGGAGGTTAGAATCTTCTACAGAGGCTATGAACTGACTCCCAAAGTATATTCTCTAATTGTCTCACATAGAAATAGGAAAATAATTATTGTGGTCTTAAGGTCATCCAAAATAAATGAATAGAAAGAAAAGAAAAGAAAGAAAGAAACAAAGAAACAAAGAAAGAACGAAAGGGGTATATTTTCTTAATTCATGTCTTAGGGGTGAGATACATATTGGAAGAATGGATGAAGAAAGTATGGAATATATACATATTAGAGTACTACTCAGCAGTAAAAAACAATGACTTCTTGAATTTTGTCTGCAAATGGAGGGAAATAGAAAACACTCTCCTGAGTGAGGTAAGCCAGACCCAAAAAAAGGAACATGGGATGTACTCACTCATATTTGGTTTCTAGCCATAAATAAAACATTGAGCCTATAATTCGTGATCCTAGAGAAGCTAAATAAGAAGGTGAACCCAAAGAAAAACCATATAGGCATCCTCCTGGATATTAACCTTCATCAGGCGATGAAAGGAGACAGAGACAGAGACCCACATTGGAGCACCGGACTGAAATCTCAAGGTCCAAATCAGGAGCAGAAGGAGAGAGAGCATGAGCAAGGAACTCAGGACCGCGAGGGGTGCACGCACATACTGAGACAATGGGGATGTTCTATCGGGAACTCACCAAGGCCAGCTGGCCTGGGTCTGAAAAAGCCTGGGATAAAACCGGACTCGCTGGACATAGCGGACAAGGAGGACTACTGAGAAGTCAAGAACGATGACACTGGGTTTTTGATTCTACTGCATGTACTGGCTTTGTGGGAGCCTAGGCAGTTTGGGTGCTCACCTTACTAGACCTGGATGGAGGTGGGTGGTCCTTGGACTTCCCACAGGACAGGGAACCCTGATTGCTCTTCGGGCTGATTTGNAAATGGGAGGCTGGGGCAGGGAGGAGGCAGAAACCTTTAATAAATAAATAAATAAATACATAAATAAATAAATGTCAAAAAAAGGAAGAATGTTTGCCTCTTATATATTTTCTATTTTCATATGACCAGAATGGCAATGTGGGAAGGTGTCACCTTAAATCATAATAGGAAGTCAAACCACCAGAGTCAGCCAGGCTTTGTAAGCCAACTGTTTATGTCCCTCCCATGTTAGCTCCACTGTAAAAAGATTGTTTTCAAAGAAGGCCTTGATAATTCTATCCACCCTGTCCTCTTTGGTAATATAGCTTTTTTATTTATTTTTATTTTTATTTTTTATTTTTTGGATTTTCGAGACAGTTTCTCCGTAGCTTTTGGTTCCTGTCCTGGAACTAGCTCTTGTCGTCCAGGCTGGCCTCGAACTCACAGAGATTTGCCTGCCTCTGCCTCCCGAGTGCTGGGATTAAAGGCGTGCGCCACCACCGCCCGGCCTAGCTTTAATATTTTAATCACACGATATGTCTTCTCCACTACCTATTAGTTGATGCTATGCCTTGTTTATTCAGTAGAACCTGATGGAAATGTTCTAGGGAACTAGGAATGTTCAGAAATGAAACCTTGAAACTTTCAGCCAAGGAAACATAAAAGGCCAGGTGGCCTGATTTCACCTATTGGAAATGGGTACCCAAGCTAGGGATTATTTACTGACAAGGATCATCCGAGAAAGGCAGGCCATGAAGAAGAGAACCAATGGTGAAAACTGATGTCAGGACCATGAGCGTGAGTTTGGACTCAGAATGTCTGGGTCTTGGAGATCTACCCAAATTAGCACAAATTATGATGAAAACATAGACCTGCTTCTTCCTCATGGAGGACTAACCAGGACATGTGCCCCACCCCCAGTCAATGATTCTTCCTGAGTCCAAGTTTTGAGACATTACACTGCAGTATAACAAATTCCTTGTTAACTAGAAGCCACTAAATTGTACCCAGATGATGCTATTTGGTGTCTCTGAGGTATAAGAGGAGCCTCTCTTCTGCCTGCTCCATTAACCAAGTGCTCACACTCCGCAGTATGTGTTAAATTTGAAGTGAATTACCCTGGCTTCTATAAGCAGGTTCCCAACAACATAGTGTTTATGGGAAGGAATAAGAGGCAGAAACCAGAGAGATGCTTTATTTGTAGAAACATATTTGGTCACAAATAACCAATGCAACATTCTATATTGTAAAATAAGGATTTTTTTTTTATGTTTGTTAATAGTAAGTCTACACTGCTTGAACAGGTTAAGACAGTACTTTTTCAGTTTTCTCCATATTCGTTGGTAAATGTTAACTCGATCAATATCCCACTAGAGCATAAAGTTAACTTTTCTGTATTCACACCTTAAAATACTTTGCATTCTCTTGCATCTGACAAGAATGCCTTCCTTCCATTTTTCACATCTTTTCCACATTTCATTGAAGCTCTGTCTCTGCGGAAACTCCTCAATAGTCCAAGCTGGATGAGCACTGGGGTCACGGACTTCCATTTCCACGTCCCACCACTGTCGTCGGAGGCTGCTCGTTCATTCCTGGCCTCCCAGACCCAAAATAACTGCACAGAAACTCTATTAGTTACCACACTGCTTGACCAATGACTCTAGCATATTTCTACCTAGCTCTTACATCTTAAATTAACCTATTTCTATTATTTTGTATTTCACCATAGGCTTGTGGATTACTGCCAAGGTTCCAGAGGGCGGCTCCTGTCTTTCTTCTCCAGCAGCTACATGGCGTCTCCCAAACTCTGCTCTCTCTCTCTCTCTCTCTCTCTCTCTCTCTCTCTCTATA
>NW_026067933.1:10623600-10626516 GCF_014885135.2 Alexandromys fortis
AAAGCAGCTTCTTTATTAGCCAATCGTAATAAAACATATTCATAGCATACAGAGGGGAATCCCACATCACACCATGATGAATGAAAACAGACTAAACTTCTGAGATTTAAGTAGACCTCCATTATATGTTTTCCTTTAAAAGTTGCCATGGCCGTAGTGTTTCTGCACAGCAACAGAAACCCTAACTAAGCAGTTATATTTCAGTTTGTCAAAAAAAAAATTGATTATTCCTTTCAAAGGACAATCCTAATTCACTAAATTATTTCACCCATTAAAATCAAAATACTTATAAAATGTTGTTTCTTTGGCTTAAAAGGATATGTTCTAGCCAATTAAAATAGTTTGAAATTTCAGTACCTGGGAGGGTGAGGCAATATGACCAAGAGTTTGAGATCACCCTGAGTCATCTAGCAAAAACTTTTCTTATAAATAAATAAACACCTCAAATAAGTTTTAATTATAACATAATTCTTCTCGGTTCCTGATACATATTAAAAAATTAATTATAAAAAATGAAAATGAAATTAATGAATGTGAGGTAACTGAAAAATATTTAGAAGGACTACATATTCAAAATATCATTGTTAATAAAAATATCTTATAAAAACATAGTCTAATGCAAATGCAGATAGAGCCTTTATCCCAGCCACAAAGACAAAGATCCTGAATTTGAACTCCTGATTCACCATCGTGATGTTGCCACTGATCCAGTCAGAATACACAGGTTCTCTTGTCTTACATGCTATGGCAAATCGCAAATGCTTAAGAACAAGCAGCACTTTGCAAGGCTCAGACATCACATTGATATGCTAATGATTCATAATGAGGCCACAAGACATCAATTATATAAACGAGGCTAGGAACAGAGCCAACACAGGTACACTCTACTAATTTGTTCTCTGTTGGCCAAAAGCCAACTGAATGACAAGCCAATGCCCCTAAAGCCATTGGGGCAGGACTCCTCTGTCAGAGAAGGTTTGGACATTGCATCCTTGGTGCTCTGTGTGATCTCTTCTGTCTAAGGCTCCTTTAATGAATCATGGAAGAACACCTAATGAGAAGACATCTAAAGGGTCAGGATGCACACATACTAGGAAGAATACAAGGTAATAAGTAAGGGGGAAAGTCAAGACTTGCAGGGAACTTAATTGTGTTTCTAAAGCAAAATCCAGGAACCTTACAAAATGCAACAAGGATTTTCTCTGTACTTTATATATACTTGATAAAGTTTGATAATTAATAGGTTTACTATAACTGGACTAAATCAGTATAGTAAATGGTATTTTATTGCAATAAATCTATTTTTAAAAATAATATACTTATAAAATTTATATAGGATGCTAGAATGTTTCCCCTTAAGACATTCTTTTGAGTTTCTGATATAAATGAGAAGGGAAATATAATTCCTTGAGTATATTTTTATAAATGTAAATATGCTTGAATTATAACTATCTAGAGAAGTAATCCAATTAGGAATATTATAATATAAATGCATAATAGGTACAATAAAATTTCATGTTGTGCATGATGCTTTAGAAAAGAATAGATAAGGACTTAAAATGGGAATGCAACCTTCCTAATTATTAGAATGACAGAGGATGCGAACTCTTCTCTTGAGCTTCTATTTTATTGCTATTTTTTTGACAACAGTTTTTTTTACATACACTATATTCTGGTCATGTTTGCTTCTTCCTCAATTTCTCCAAGGTCCTTCTCACCCACCCAAATATACATCCTTTTTTTTTCTCTTATTCTTTCATTAGAATACAAGTATGTATTTAAAATATAATAAAATAAAAGCAAACAAACAAGAATAGGACAAAATAATAAAACACAAAATAGAAAAAAAGAAATAGCATATACAGATGCTAACACACACTCATCCCCAAAATAAATAAATAATCTCGAAGCCATAATTTATAAGGAAAATATCTGTAAAACAAACACATAAAAACACAAAATAAGGCACCATGAGGAGAAAACACTCCAAAATTTCCATTGAATTAATTTTGTGTTAGTGATCTACTGCTGGGCATGGGCCCTGACCTTACACATGGTTTGTGTACAGATTAAGACTTCTGTTGGAGAAAACTACCTTTCTCTGGGAGCAGTTATCAATTAGACATAGCTTCTCAGTTAGGGATGAGGCTTGTGTCGACTTCCCCTCTTAGCCATCACTAGAGAAATTTCCTTCTGCTGAGTGTCCTAGGTAATTGTTATTAAAGATGGCAAGCAAGAGGGAAGAGTAGAGAGGAGGGGATGCGGGGAAAGAAAATTAACACTAAAGACATTTTGAAAAAAGTCATAAGGAAATTTACTACTATAGAAACTTTCCAAAATTGCTGGGTGGCAGTGGCAGATGCCTTTAATCCCAGCACTCAAGAGGCAGAGTCAGACGGATCTCTGTGAGTTTGAAGCCAACATAGTCTACAAGAGCTAGTTCCAGGAGAGGCACCAAAGCTACACAGATAAATTCTGTCTCAAACAACCATTAAAAAAAAAAGGAAAGAAAAAAGAAACTTCCTAAAATAAATATACAAACATACATAGGATTTACTCTAATAATTATGAAAAATACCCCTACTAGATAACACAGGCTAAGAAATAAAAAGCCCAGTACCAGGAATGGCCAATCTCTTTCAAGTTGTTGGTCACTGAGGTCTTGTAAACCTCAAATATTGCAAAAATTGTAGCAAACATTGCATGATATTATCATTGCTCTAGGCTGCTCTCCAGAACTTTACAGTAAGACCCTATTGCTGAAAACACTACATATTTGCATTATAGAACATGGAGAAATAAAGCTGCTATTGACTGACTTGGACGTTTTTTCCTTACCGTCTAGCTTTCTTAGTGCTAGAAGGTTTTATGTGTGCTTCTATTGGAAAAAAAAAAAAAAAAAAAAAAAAAAAAAAA
>NW_026067933.1:10626900-10658926 GCF_014885135.2 Alexandromys fortis
TATCCAAAGAGCAGTCATGGTTCCCTGCCCTGTGGAAAGTCCAAGGTCCTCCCCCCTACGTCCATGTCTAGGAAGGTGAACGTCCAAACTGGCTAGGCTCCCACCAAGCCAGAACATGAAGTAGGATCAAATACTCTTTTTCTTGAGTACTGTACGCATAGATTAGTGTATTTCTCAAAAACTCATCAGGGAAGCTTCTCTTTGTAGCAGAAAAGAGATATCTTTTAAAATGTTGGTTTTAGAACTATTGCTGTCTTTTCCTTCTTCAGGGGGGGTTGAAATTATAAGTTGAAATCATGGGTCCAAATGGGCCATCACATTTGCTCTTTTGCAAGTTTAGAACATTCTCAATGATTAGAAGATGTCTAAAATTACCTAACTTACAATGGCAGTATTTAAGGTAATATGTTTTAAGAGTGAATATCTTGTTCTGATACACACACACATACATATACGTATATGTATATGTGTGTGTATGATATATACATTTCCAGGAATTTCTGTATCTATGTATGTGTGGCAGTTACATGCATGCACACGTGTGCAGGGTCCAGAGGTTGACCCTAGGTTTTCTCGATTGTTCTCTCTTATATATTAAGGCAAGATGTTATTTGTTTGAAGCCAACATTGACTTGTTCTGGTAGACAGCTTACTCCTGGGCATTTTGTCTCCATCCAATCTGGCTTTCCCATACAACATATTTGCATGTAGATGTTGGTTATAACATTTTAGGTCCTCCTACTCATTTGCAGCAAATGCATGACCCAGTTGTGTCCTAGCCACCAGAGGGGATGCTTTTCTATATCTTTTTAGGAAATGCTGAGAATTGAACCCAGAACCTTGTTCACACTAAGCATATGCTCTGTTAATGAGCTACATCCCTGGCCTTCAGTCAGGAGACTTTAAAATAATCTTGTCAGTTAATATTCTCAGTGTTTGTTGTGAAATATCCAATTTTGTTTTCAATTTTATATGCCATAGAGGACCAACCAATGTGTATAATTTAGTTCAATTAGGAATTTATATTGTAAACAAAATAGGTTTCATAAGTCACTTCAGACTAGTGAGGGTATCATTGCAACAAAAATAATAATTAAAAATTAAAGAAAATAATTAGCATGCCTTTTAGCTTTTAAAGTGAGACAGATGTTTCAACTATTAGGGAAACTGGAGTAGTACTTGCCTTGGGCCCAAATAAATGTGTCTATGTCACTAATTTACATTGAACACTTAGTTTTTTGAGAGAACAAGAAAATTTTCAGTCTAGAAAGCCAGATTAAAAATCTATCATTTCCTACCATGTACTTACACATTCTAGGCAACTGTATTACCTGTTTTTTGTCTTCATGAGAATGAGGTGATGTTCTACAATTTTAGGGGAAAAAATTACCCTAAGAGCAAAGGAATTAAATCATTACTAGAGTGAGTACCAATCAGTGAACATCAAAGAATTTGAAGATGGAATCATTTGGACTTAGGAAAATGACTCTAACAACGTGGAGGCGTGAGGTAGAGCTGAAACAATGCTGCATGCTCTTTTTGGTCTAGTTGTAAGATCCCTCTGCTTTGTGTTGTAGTTGACAAGTCTATTGGTCCAACTGGAGCATTAAGCAACCTATTTATACTGACAGAGCCTGGTAAGCTCTTGGGAGCAAGGGTATCAGAGGTGAGCAGGCACATGGCGAGATGTAGAGAAAGGTTAGGATATTAGAAAGTCTCAACCTGTATTCTAAGGATTATGTTCAGTTATGAGAGCATTTTCACATAGTGCACACTTTTCAAAAACAACTGAACTCAAACAGATGTATAAAAAGCCTGGAATCATCAGGTTTGTCTTGATCTCACTCATTTCCTAAATTGGAGTTGGAAAGCTAGCCTACTCCATACATTCCTGGGTTTGGTCTGACTCACAAAAGCACACAATCTAAACTGAAGCATGCTTTTAAATTGCATTGTCTTTAGGTATCTCTTTAGATGTGATGGTAGAGGCACATAAACACACAGTAAATTATCATCTGCACAAACAATCATACTACACATGTTGGGGAAAAGGGAAAAAAAATCAAAATACCTAAAGTGAATTTGTTTCTCTGTTCTAATAAAGGACTTGGTCATTTAAATTCCTTAATATCCAATCTTAAGAGAAGGCTAATAATGCTTTAGAGGCAGTAGTATAATTCCCCTGAATCAACTAAACTCTAATTTTACTAAAAAAATAACTTAATAAGAATGAGAGGTAATAATATGTATAACGTATCTTATAAATGGCATCCGAGACAAAACAAAATTACAATCATCTTCATTTCATGACGCAATAATTGTTGCCAGATAAAGAAAATAAGGATGTGACAGCTTAAAAGTCTATCAGCTGGAAATGTAGCACCATGGCTGCTGGGAAATTTCACAGGGCCGGTCCCATTACCTCTGTAAACAAACAGCAGTGTGTGCTTCCAGGGTTTGGAAAAAATAGCAGCATTTTGCTTTGTTGATTTGTTTAAAACTGGTGGAGTTTACTGGAACCCCCTGCTCTCCCTCCCTCCCTCTTTTCCTTTCTCAAGCACTTCCTCCCATCTTCTCCCACCCTGCTAATGTACTCTTCCTCTCTCTCTCTCTCTCTCTCTCTCTCTCTCTCTCTCTCTCTCTCTCTCTTCATAAATATATATCGTGTGTGTGTGTGTGTGTGTGTGTGTGTGTGTGTGTGTGTGTGTGGCATGAAGGTGAATTGGGGGATGGAAAGGAAGAATACATCAAAAAGAAAAAACACTGATGTTAGATTTAAATTATCTATGCATTTAAAATAAAAACAACAGCAAACGTACCTTTGAGTACACTAATGATGATCCATCATTTACTCTATGTTTAGAACACACAAGGGGGAAATAACATTTGTACCCATCGGTATTCTAATGAGATTAGCCATGAAGATTTAAAAATCATCCTCAAATGGCTATTACCAAGCCTATTACTGCTTAGTAGCTTCGATCACAGTCACTTAGTCACAGGCTATGGCTAGAGACCAAATCTCCACAGACTTCTAACAGGGCATAAACACCTCGAGGGTGGAAAAAGACACCTGGCACGCCCTCTGTGTTCAGGAGTTCAACTACTTCCTAGGGCGGTTTGTACTGGCTTTCCAGCATGTAGTTACTCCACTCATTTAAATTGGTTAAAGGTATTTGATTTTTAAATGATCATATTGTCACCGGGTCTGCATTCTAACAGAAAAAAAAATTCATAAGGCTGTAAAAACCCCAAAACCCATAAAAATAGGAATTCCAGGAAAAATGATTAGTAGCATGAACATAAATTTCTCTGGAAATAGGTATCACGCTCTAATTTGTAGGGTATGTCAAATAACCATATATCACAAAATAGAGTTGATTTTTTTTCCTCTTTTTGTATTCAGATGCGAGACATACGAGGCTCTTTCTACAGAGAAATTATGGAACTACCTTTAAAAAATGAAATTGACATTATGGTTGTTATCAATTGTACTGTGCTATAGCTTATTGTAAAAATTTGATTGAAACAACTTGAAAGATCTCAGTAAAGGGCCATTGTTGGACCCTAGTGGCCTGAAAATGGTCTTTTAGATATCCAAGGAGATTAATCTTCTCTAAACACAGAAGTCATTTCAATATAAAAAATTATACAGTGAAAACTGCACAGCTTTAATTTCTGAAAAGCCCAGATAATTATATATTCCTTGGCTCTCAGACTTCCTTACCAATGGTGGTTCCCGGGTTGCAGCATTTATATTTTATACTTGATATTAAAGGCGAAATCCTGAATAGGTTCAAAAGCACCATTTTGAGTTCACTAGTAATTCGCTGTGTGTATTCCTTAGCCTGGTTGTTCTAAAACTAAAATTTTCAAATGTGTTTATTGATTAGGCCAGCAAACAAAGTCAGTGGCTTCAGTATTAAATTAAACTCACCATTATAAAAATCAGAATGCATATATTATGCTAAGGTTACTTTGTATGAAATATCCGAAGTGACCAAATACAATTCATATTGTATTTAGCACAAAAGTTAGACTTGGTTTGTTAAGTTATAATTTTAAATATCAGTAATGATAATTATTTTGATAGTTCACAGAATGGGGAAAAATTAAAAGTGAATCCCACCTATGTTCTTATTAATTACATGATACAGCATGATTAGATGGGACTCATTAGCATGTGCTGAAGTAAACTGAGTTGGAAAGCTTACTCAACATTATTAATCGCCCTTTTTGAGAGTGGTGAATAGCGTAATTTAATTTGTGCTGGTTAAGGCACACAGACTTCCAAATATCAAGACAATACTAAATTTACTCCTTTGCCCAAATCATACTAATAAATGCAGAGAAGAGATGTCTGAATGGCAGTGGCCAAAGATTATGTGCTTGATTTAACATTTTTTCATGATTAATATTCAGCAAGGCTGATTTATTCTCATCAAAATCATTTCTGCTCATGTGATTTTTTTTGCCCATCTCTTTTCTCAAAAACCAAATGCTCTAAAAAGCTATGAAAATTTAAACTTAAAGGAATTACATTGCACGAGAAGAAAATGCGAAACATTTGTCAAATACAATTCTAAAAATTTAAGCTAACAAATTTTGACAGGGAGAAGGTATTTAATCTATGATATAAGGGTGGGATTTGCTATAAGTAAGATAAATGGCAAACTATACATCTACAATTCAATTGAATATAAACAAGCATGTGTTGTCCATTAGGAAGGCATTTGCTCAGGGTTATTTTCCTAGCTATGGTGATGAATTTGCACCAATCCATCTACACGGTCTCACCCAGTTCTCTTGTCACCAACTGCACACATTTGCCAGCCAGCTGGCTGGGGTGAGGGGTGTATCGTGTGCCACTTAACAAGGAGAAACTCGCTGGCTTGCATCGGGCTGAAAGCCATGACCTCTCCTTCATCTGCAATATGGCTAGCACTGTGAGCTAACTAGCCACTGATGAAAATGAATGCACATCTTGCCAGGGTAGAATTGCTTGCATCAAACTTTGATATACATGCTAAGTTTTATGAGAAACAAATTTTGAGAAATTCAACACTACCATTGTTACAATAAAGGTACTATAAAACTGTATGAGAAATATGTTTCCAAAATATATTAAACAGTAATGGTTAATTCACACATTTTAAATAAGAGTGGAACTCAGTTGGTTAAAAGTCAATACCTGCACATATGCCCATCATCACTATGAAGACAAAGAACAAAGAAATGACTATATTTACAAAAATATCAAATTTAAATGGAAATTCCTCTTATGTACGTAGAGCTTCTACTCCATGAACCTCTAAAATATTTGAATTACAGCAATACTATGCTACTGGCGTTGCCATCAGAAGTTTGATCCATTAGCATCAGTTTAAAGTCTGCTTATGAAATATCCACACACAACAATACAAGGGAGATGAAGAAGAAAGAAGTCAAATTCTGAACAAAGGACATCATGTTAGTGTGTCACTCTGTGAAAGACCAATTTAGATTAAGACATGTTTTATAAAATGAAACAAATATATCCACAATGCAGTTCAGCATGTGGATTCTTTACCTCAGGGACCAGAGGAACCTTATTCAGTGGGTCTCTAATTTTGCTCATTGTCTTTTTGGACTTTTGTGTTTTTCATCTGTAATCACATTCTTTTCAAAGGTGTGATTAGAACCTGGCACGGCAAAGTCTATTTACTTTCTGTATGTATTAGAAAATCAATGCTAAACTTCTCAAACCATTGAATGGGTTTATAGCATGATAGTATTTATGGCATGATTGTAATTATTTGCTACAATGTCTCCTCCCCCAAAATTCTAACGAAATTAAACGTCCTATTTCTGCCTTTTTGCAATATAGCCCCTGCTGTATTACTTAACAGTAGTAGCCTAATACATTGAATAGAAGTCAAATGAGATCATTCCATATTGTTTCATTTTGTTTTATCCTACCATATCATTGATAGCTACTTGAACAAAAATTGTATTAAGAATTCCTCTCACATTTGTATCATCCTAAAATTTGATAGCCAGGTTTTGTTATTATATATCAAACTCGGAATTTTTTCACATGGCCGCTATAGACCTCTATTCTAGTTGGCATTAACCACTAACAGGTTGTTGGAGTCTCTGCATGTCAGCAGTTATGTTCCATTAGGACTACAGTTTCTTTTCTTCTAACTTGTTCATACAAATGCTTTCATGTAATTTTTTAAAAAAGGCTTGCAATGGTTGTGATTAAGCATGTGCTGCTTTCCCTGAGTATTCTACTAAAACACAAAATAAGGTTGACTTTTTATAGCATTCGCTTCGTTTTAAAAAAATGGTTCCTAGAAATCTCTTCCGAGGGCTCACAAACTTATTTAATCATCAGGATCATGAGACCTTGGAGATCTTGTAAGTATCCAGCTTTTGAAAATATGTCCCTCTGGCTTTTCTTCAATGTCTACATTCTTCCCTTTGTTCTGGAATAATCATAAGTTCAGTGTTACATTCTGTGGGAGCTAGATATTGAAGTAGGGAAATGTTCCCTCACATTGCTCGCTTAGCTTAGAATTCCTGGGGAACACATTCTTCCTACTGGCTGTAGCTCACTGACCTTGACTGAGAAGCAAAGGAAAGATTTCTTTTTGCATTGTTGCCATGCATTTGAACTTCATATCACTTGCCCTAATGAATCAAGCTTATGTGTGTTCTTGATTTGAACACAGCTAGAAAGAACTGCTTCTATTTTCTCTTCCATTTTGAAGACATGTAAGTTTTTTATATTTATAATCCCTCACCTATTTCTAATTATTAACGAAAATTTAGTGATCACCCTTTACAATTTTCTTTCTCTTGTCTTCCCTTCCTTTATAGAATCTCCTCCCTTTCACTTCTCTTGGCTCTCCCTTCTTCCTCTTTATGTTCTATCTCTGTCTCTCTCCCCACCATATTTTCTTCTCCTTTCTAGTCTACCTATCTAGTAATCTCTCCTAGTCTACCCATCTCTTTCTAGCTCCCTGGTCATTGTACTAAGTATATTTTTCTCTCTCCTCTCTCTGCCTCTCTCCTGTCTCTCTGCTCTTTAGTCTTATGTCCTCCTTTTCCTTCTCTTCCTCTCTCCCACCTCCCCTTCTCAATCCCCTATTCAATCCTATGCTACTTTTCTGGACAGAATAGTAAACATAAAATTCTTATCCTGTCCACCTCTGCTGTCCTTCCCCATATCTGTATCTATTACTTTCCCCCCTTCTTTTTCTCTTATTCAGCCTCATGCTGGCTTCCTGGTCATCAGAGTCTCATTGTATCAATCTTTTAAAACTATTTTTAGTATGTTTAGCTTGTTCCCTTGCTAAATTTTGAATAAACACTATTTACAACAAAATTTGTTATTAAATTTTTATGCATATGCTTGTGGTCTTGTTTCTTCTAAATCTCCCCACAACCCAGGAGAATGACCTTTGAATTGTGACTATTCCAAGGTAGAGAAGTACTTGTATGGCAGAAGAAACTGTTTTGGGATTCTTTTTTTCCTAAAATACAAAGTGTTTATACCAAGAATTTTATTCCATGGCCCTTTCAAATCTTATCAATACGTCAACTTTATTTTGATATTCTCATTCTTTTTACACTTTTAACCATTCCTTTATATTGGCTCAAGAGCGTTTAGTACACTGAGGTATTTCTTGTATTATTTTTATTTACCCTTTTTACATTGTACAGAAACAAAAATCTTAGTTGTGCTAACCAAGTTGTGATTTCAAGTTCTTATTGACATATAACAAGAAATATTATTGTTGTATAGTTAAATAATCACTTGAGTATTGTTTCTAGAATTGATTTGTATTTCCTTATTGTTTCTTTTTGGGTGAGAATAATTACAGTAAAAGCAGGAATGGAGGAAAAGAGGAGACACAAGACAGGGCAGGTGTGTCTGAGTTGGCTCTCCATGTGGTCTTGCCTGAATGGGCCTAGATTTATTAAACAATTACAACACATCCTCATGAAGCTTAAATATAGCTACACTGTTTAAGATCATAAAGTATGTAGAGTCCTATACTTATCACACATCACACTTCTCTACATAAACAAAAATGGTATTGGGTCAGTTTGCACAGTTAGCCTACGTGTTATCATGTTTGCCTTTATTAGCTTCAATAATTGAGCATGACTATAATTCTTAAAACTTAGTTTTTAACCTTTAGATTTAATTTTATACTTCATTATAATAAAATATTATACTTTATGTTAATATTTAGATATGTAATCATATTTTCATTTTGCTGATAATTGCAACTTAGTGCATTAAAATTGCATTATTTATTGTATTTTTAATTTGTAGCATCAAAAATCTAATATTCTGGATTTCAAGAAGAAATTACTTTATTAAAAATCAGTAGATGTAAAGATATGAGAGTGTATTGATTTTATTATTCATTTTTTAACTTACATTCTAAAGATGACTTAGGAAAAACAGAGTCCTTCTTTTCGCTTGTGTATTGGCTTGGCCTGAAGCAAAGTTGGGGAAGAACTAGAGTTAGAGGCATCTGATCTGTCGCTTTTCATTTAGAGTGGGGAAAAGGTTCCCTAAAGAGTCCATCTAACCTTACTTTCATTTCTCCCGGGCTAGAATTTGCTCTCATGGTGATTTCTACATCAAATGTAAGAATAGAAGCAGTAAACATACATTCACTTATTTTCTATGGAGTCAGAGTACTGCATATCTGCAGGGTTTCACAGACTCTGTTCTGCTTGTTGGGAGTGCAGGAGGCATTTATCAGAATCTCCCCCTTCCCCCCAAATAAGCTTTCCAGGGGTTATGGAACTTCTGAGGTCAAGAATGGCTTGTTAGAGATGTGAGACAGTTTTATGACATGTCTCTGAATGAAGCACAGAGCTCAAATGAACCAACTTTGCACACCCCAAAAATGTTATCAAGGAACAGAAAATTGGGGAGGGCATGATATGGGTTTCCCCTCTATGTGCTCTGAGTATCATTGGTTAATTAAGAAGCTGCTTTGAGCCTTCTGCAGCACTGAATAGGGCAAGGTATGAATTCCAAGCAGATAGAGGAGGAGAGCTTAGGCAGAGTCACAGAGAAGCCATGTAGCTGCTGGAGGAGAAAGACGCCCACATGCCGGGACCGGTAAACCACGAGCCTTGTGGAAAAATATAAAATAATAGAAATGGGTTAATTTAATATGTGAGAGCTAGCTGGAAATGTGCTTAAATGATTGGCCAAGCAGTGTTTTAATTAGTATAGTTTCTGTATGTTTATTTTAGGTCTGGGCGTCAGGAAATGAAAGATCAGCCTCCGCCATAGGGGGAAATTTTTAGGTAAATCATACTTTTTTTTGACCTACCCTTTTAAATATATTATTGTTATACTGCTTTTAAATATATTGTTTTTCTTCCTTTAAAATAAAGAAAAACACCACCTTAATCTAGAGTTCTGATTGTCTCTAGAACTGTGTGATGATAATTTATACTGCTTTACCACTTTGTCTAGGCTCTGGGTCATAGCTCTCCTAGCTAACTAATCTAGTAACATACAGCATAGGACTATGATATGGATGCTTCCTCAGAATGGTTTTGTAGGAGGCTGAAGCAGGCACAATATGAGTATCCCAAAACTCAAAATACAGCAGAGAGTTACTTTTAAATCTTGTCTCACTTGAAATTTTGTGTAATTTATAGATGGCAACGATGAGCATCTGGTGTCTAGTTAATACACATGGCACACATAGGGGATCTTTCTAAGACTGATGCTAAAATATTAGGTATACACTCAGTTGCTACACCGGGACATCTTGATCAATGTTTTGATAAGTGCATGTTTGTTAGTTTATACCACTTGTTATTTGATATGTCTGTTTGTGACACTAATTTTAAGCATTTTCAAAACAACGAGGGAAAGACATTTAATATACGTGTTCTGGATATGTAATGAATTCTACCTAGAACTTAAATGCTAGTTTAAATTCCCTTTTAATTTGTGTAAGAAGAGGATTCTGTTTTATAGCATTTTCTCAAGAGATAGCTCAGAATCCAACTACGGTCACCTTTTGCAATCACTCATATTGATGTCTAATTCACAATTATGCAATTATTTATGATTTAGATACACTATCAGTATAACAAGTCAGATTAACCTAGGATCTTAGATACTAATTTGCTTAATTAAGAAATGTTATCCATATGAGTATGATTCTCCATAAATATGCATTTTCATATTTAATTGACTATGAAGCATGGTCTCTAATACATGGGATAAAGTCTAAGGCAATAAATCAACAGCTCTTGTTATAGCACATTTAGTGAATTATTCAAAAATCTCTTAAGTAAGATTCTATTGCACATGCTGAAGCACAATCAAACGTGACTTTAGAGTATAAATGTTCCTATACTCACACCAACAAACTGTAAGACTAATACATGATAAAACTAAGATTTCATTTTCAATCTAATGGAAAGATATCCGGGTATCATTCACTGGCTTGTGCCCTTGGATTTATTATTCAATCAGCCTCAGTGTCATCAAAAAGAGTATCATACTAATCCATCTCTCATAATAGTGCTATATCTTTGTCTTTTGATTTTACTACTGCTAACTATACATGCCTACTATGGAAGGACAGGCTTTAATTCTGTTACTGAAATATCTTTACTATTAAATTCAGTTGCCAATCACTTCGAATAATTTTGACTTGTATCTCAAGTTCATAATTAAATGTATGTTGCTTCTGAGGAATTATTCATGCATATATATACATATATATGAAGTCATATATATGTGCATATATATACGCACAGTTACATCACAAGAACTGATAGAATTATACAATTTACAAAAGTCCTTAATGATCACATCAAACATACTGAGGAAAGTATAAAAGACAAAACTGTATATGAATGTGCTTTTTATTTTCATCTAATTCACATATACATGCATATGTTGCATTTATGTCTAAACGTGCGCTTGTATATACTGCATATGTATTCATTGAACCATATCATATATACATAATATATACAGATATATACATATATCCATATCTTGTTATTTCTAGGAAGTTTTATACTTATTTCCATTTTGTAAATATTATCCATACTTAAACTTTTTATTCAACAGTTGCCATAAAGATGCCCTTTCATATTAACAATGTATGTAAAATATTATGGTATGATTCAAATAGTTCTTACCAAAGCAAAATCAAACTTACTTTTGGGTTTAGGACAGCTATTAAAAGATCAGGTTTATCTTTTGTTACAAGACAGGTTCATTTGTCATCGTAAAATTATTCTGGGTCAAAATGATTATCTTAAACTAAATTTTTAAAAAAGTATAGTCACCTGTATCATAACTGCTTAAAAATTCATAATAGAAGCATGATGAAACCTAACCAAAGTTAACAGAAAAATCATTGAAATTATAACCTATGGGTGATTATTCTGTAAAAAAAAATGATTCTAAGTAAGTTTGTAATAACTATCATACTTTAATTATATAGCCAGATTTTTTTTAAAGGCACATGATTATTTTAGGTCAAATGCAGTACAGGAAACTTCTTATTAAGTATATTATTCATCTCTATTTAAAACACAGCAACGGATAAGTATATTTTTTTGGCATTTGCCTTATGTCTACAGTAGTCCTACTTCCAGATGGTGTAAATACAGATACAAGCTTCACTTTAAGCAATTGAACTTTTCACACCCTCGAACCCACAAAATCGGATGGCTTGCGGTTTCTGCAGCTGGTGTACTGCAATCATTTCGGGTAGTGTCATATGAAAAATATTTCCCTCCCCAGCCCTACACAGAATTAGTTATTAATGAACTGCAGGCAGCACCATGTGAGCACATGCAGTATATATTTCAACAGTTAGTCTAGGAACACTGGAGAATTCAGAACATGAACAGAAATCAAGAATTATTGCCAGTGGAAGACAGAAAGAGTATGAAGGCACACCATCACAGAGGCAGCCCCCATTGACACATACTGTTGTCCACTACCTTAAAAGAAGCTGGAGGCAGGGTGAGCATTTGTAGATGAGACCATCACAGAATGTATAAACTAAGAGTAAATAACCGCAGACAAAATAGAACATTACAAGATCAGTCACCATACTATGAAACTATGAAAATCATAATGTTGTTTTGCTAATGCCACATAGGACACCTGCCTATTTAATAAGATAAAATGATTTCTTATTTCAGACACATCCAACTTGCTATTATTAATTTTTAATGATACATTCGGAAGACCACAGTGCTACAGCTTTTCCCACCAATGACAATAGCTGTAAAAATATGTGCTTTTAGAATTTTTGGAATAGAAAAAAAATAATTAAATCAATACTTTACATTTTTCATCACAACAATATTCTTTCCAATATAAAGCAAATTCAAACATTTACATTCCTATTTTCCCTTTTGCATAAGATTTTAAAATGTAGCAGTCTTATAAACATACAGATATTTATAGAAAACTGGGAAACCTGTGCTTAAAAGAATGTCCAGTTGAGTATTTTAATAAGCAGGAATGCTCACTAGATTATGCAAATTTTGGATGCTTTAAGATAAAATAAATTCTATAGTAGACTATTTTATTTTTATTTTAATCCCATTAAAAAATATACAGTTCACATGGGTCCAACAGGGATTTGAAAGCGATACATAGGGAAGAATTTCATTACCTTGACACTGGCTAACAGTAAAACTACTCATTATTTCTTCTAAGAAACTATTATCTACAGAAAATCCAAGGCAGTCTTACATTTCTCTACATCTGTTATCCATAAAAACTTTATGTGTCTCAGGCATGCCACCTGGCACTAAACCCTAGATTACATTTGGAACACTGACCTACTGTAACAGTGCACATCACACTAAAACAATATAGGAACGCGACAATGAAGACTTGTATAAATGCTGTCATCCAAAATATATGTAGGCATCTAATAGGGAAACTACGAGTTTTCTCCGTGTCTTCGATTTCTGTGCTGATGTAAATATCTTTGTGATTTGATGGTTCACAACAAACAATTAGTTTTTTTTTTTAAAGGAGATTTCACTAATACCAACTTCTGTCATCATGATGAAGATATTAAAAGGGCACCACAAAGCCAGAACCAAAAATCAAAGGGTTGAAACTATGATAGTAGGTCATGCGTGTATCCATGTCTCAGAGTTACTTTATATCATGCTATTCATTGGATTCCAGACACTGATTTGAATAAAGAACTATTTCATCAGGCTCATAACAGGTAACGTTCTAACACGTTGAGTGTATCAATGAATGCAAAAGATGAGTTTTCCTGACTTAGTTTATAGTCTACTGAAGTAGATGAAAGAATATTAAGTTGAAAAATCCATGATCAAATATGTTTTACATTCTAGGGAGCAGGCAGAAAACAAATAACATATGTAAATACATGATAAAGAATCATTGCCGAGTCGGTAGTTGCAATGGAGTAAGCTGGATAGAAGCAATGAAAAACAGCTCATTATGTTTTTAAAGATCCAGGCAATAGTACAGATGACAATGAGCAATATTTAAATAAAGTAATAGAGTCATGCAGGTTTCTTGGTGAAGTACATTTATGGCAAATTATGTTACTGTTTAATCAAGAACATCTTTTTGTCTTGGATACTATTTTTCTTTTAAGATTTATTTATTTTAGCAGAACAGTGGTGGTACATACCTTTAATCCTAGCACTTGGGAGGCAGAATTCTGTGAGTTTGAGGCCAGCCTAGTCTATAAGAGCTAGTTCCAGGACAGGCTCCAAAGCGACAGAGGAATCCGGTCTTGAAAAACTATGCAGTGTTTTGTTTGCATGTATGCCTGCAGGCCAGATGAGGGCCCCAGATCTCATTAGGGTTGGTTGCCAGCATGTGGTTGCAGGAATTGAACTCACAACCTCTGGAAGAGCAGGAAGTGCTGTTATGTTCTGAGCTATAATTCCAGCCCCTCAAGAACATCTTTTTATCTGAGAGATAATTTCACAATATGGCATAGCATAAAACATTTATTTTATATTTAACTAATCATTATAAAATAGCCTAAAATATGAAATTTGTAATGTTTTACCTTTATTTACTTGGTGTGTGTGTATGTATGTGTGTGCATGTGTATGTCTGTGTATTTGTGTGTATGTGTCCGTGTATATGTATGTGTGTGTTTGTATGTGTATGTAAGAGTGTGTCTGTTTGTGTATGCGTGTATAACTTTGCAGGAGCTAATTCTTTCCTCCCAGCATGCAGGCTCTGGAATCTATCCAGGTTGTCATACTTGGGAGTCTGTGCCTTTACCCAGTCACTGAGCCATCTCAATGGCCATTGCCAGGTAGGGAAAGCATTTAATACTGTGGTTTGAACTCTGACTCATATTTTTCATCACTTTCTGTACCTATTTATTTTATTTCCCATTGCTTTCTTCACCTTTGTGTCTTTTCATCCCACACATTTTATTACCTTCCTTCCTTTTCCTGTCCTTCATCTTATTACCATTTTATACCATCAATGGACCCAGAGCCGACAGAAGTAAGCCAAACAGCTGGGGTGGAATAGCTCAGTTCTCCTCCACTAACTAGGTTTAGGCATTAGTTTCTTTGCCTTTGTGAGGTAAACTTTCACTCATATGACCTGAGCAGTAGCAAGGAGATAGGTGGTGGCATCCAATGTTCTGGTGATGCAATGTAGCAATACTTGAAAATAACAGAGTACCAAAGAGTGGAATAAAACAGGGAAAGTGGAGACAAAGCTGGAGTAACACTTCGTTAGTTATCTCTGACGTTAGCTATTTTGCTGTTAGTATTTTTTAGCATTTTTCTATTTCTTAATGTTTTCTTCCCAGATTTTATGAGAATCCAGGATATTTAAACAGTTTATTTTGCTATGACATGCTAAAATTAAGAAAATATTATTTGTCAGATTCCTTATCAAATAACCACAGGATGTGGTTGCAGGAATTGAACTCACAACCTCTGGAAGAGGACTTATTATTTTCAAGTTTTTTTCAATGTTGGGAAAGAAGAGAGAAATCAACTATAGTAAGGGCAGGAGGCCACATAGTTGAACAGGTTTTAACAGAAAAGAAGTCACACCGAGTTGAAACAAGTACTTTTTCACAATTTCACATACAAATCATTCTCTGTGGTGGAAAACGTATGTTAATTTTACAACTGTTTTCCAGAATCTTTTTTAAAAATATTTATTTATTTATTATGTATACAATATTCTTTCTATGTGTATGCCTGCAGGGCAGAAGAGGATACCAGACCTCATTACAGATGGTTGAGAGCCACCATGTGGTTGCTGGGAATTGAACTCAGGACCTTTGGAAGAGCAGGCAATGCTCTTAACTGCTGAGCCACCTCTCCAGCCCCATGTTTTCCAGAATCTTAAAACTGAATACAGTTTGGGCTGGAAAGATGCCCCAGAAACAAAAAGCCCAGCCTGCCCTTACAGAGGAAAGATGCTCTAGGAGTTAAAAGCGCATCCTGCCACTGCAGAAAAGTGGAGTTCAGTTCCCAGCTCAGCTGCCTCTAACTCCAGCTTCTGAGTGCCTGTTGTTCTCTTGTAGACTCTACAGACACTGCACTCAGATGTACATCCCCATACACTTGCACCGATATACACACTTCACGCACTAAAAATAAAAGAAAAATACAATTTATATTATCAGTAACACTAATAAAATATCTCAAAAAAAGAATAAATATACTCATATAATTAAATCTAGTAATTGTTAGTTGCTTATCAAATTTCTATATATTTATATGAAGTCTTTCTAAATTTTCATAATTAAATAAGTTTATGAAAAAAGTGATGATGAGATGAAATAAGAAAATATGCCACAAATAGAATAGCTTGTATTTTAGGAATAAAGATAAAATAGGCTACTCTTATAAATCAAAGTAGGCCGAACAAAGACATTTTTAATGCTTGTTGAGCCTGTAGGGTTCCTGGGTTAGAATGATTTTGTAGCACACAGCAAGACCTGATTTCACCTCACAATGCCAGGTACTTAGAAATTATAAAACATTATCATGAGTAAAACTATAATATTCTACTTTTAAGTTATGTTGTTGCCTAGATAGTAATTTTATGCATTATACTTTTAAGTTATGTTTTTGCCTAGATAGTAATTTTAACTTAATAAAAATGTATTGATTTGAGTTTTAGAAAGGAAAAGGAGTACATAGCTTGGAAGTTTGTTGTTACAGCTTTCAAGACCAAGATGGCTCTTTGTTGTTACCTGAGTAATGGCAATAACAGCTCAGAAAACTTAATGAATTGGTGAGCAATAATACCTCACACTTATGTAAAATCTTTGGCAGCGATTGTTACAGCCGCAAAGGACTTAGTTACTCATTCTTTTTTCTTTTTTCCAACTTGAAAATGAAGCATAAAGGAGGTTAATTCCCAGCACAGAAATACAACCTAAATTTCTAAAAGCCAGCATCCAAACTAGTTTAAAAAAAACCAGTAGACTTTGGCAGTGATTCCCTACTCAGTCAAAGCCACCGCCAGGTGGATAAGTTTATGGGTAGACTATAAAACGCAGAGTTGGCTGACAGCTGACCAGTCACAGCGTAACCATAAAAGTGAAAAATGGGGAAAGATTCTTGAAAATGTCTAGTAAACTATTAAGGAAGTGAACATTCTCTTTTTTTTTCTCCAATTTAGAGAAAAAAAACCAACAACAAAAAGCAAAGCCTAGACAATTATATAAAAAGCAGTTGTCCTCTAAAGAGATGGATAAATTTAAATATCACAAAGTGTTCTAGTTACAAAATTAATGTGACCAGAATCAACAGTAAACCTCAAAATCTCATGGCAACAAATACTACCGACTACAGAATCAAATCCCAGGGCTAACAAAAGTCTCCAGCTCTGACTGCATGCAAAGATAGAGGGGCATCTGGAAGCGCATTTGTACAAAGAGATTGAATGTCAAGTCAAGAGAGCCACTTCAAAGAATACATATATGTGCGCGTGTGTGTGTGCGCGCACACACACACTTGGTTTTGAAGACCAAAATTAATAGAACTCATAGCAAGCATTAAAATGAATGGCTGAGGAGTATCAAAGAAAAGACATCCATTGGG
Organism: Alexandromys fortis; assembly: GCF_014885135.2. Taxonomy (NCBI): domain Eukaryota; kingdom Metazoa; phylum Chordata; class Mammalia; order Rodentia; family Cricetidae; genus Alexandromys; species Alexandromys fortis. The sequence continues at coordinate 10,644,004 of NW_026067933.1, forward strand.
AAACATTTTCTTGTGAAAATACATCAAGTGCTCTTATTTTCTGTGTTCTTTAATGTGTACTGTACATGTTGTGAATTGCCTATGAGTCATAATTTCTCCAGAAAACTGTGTAACACAGTGGGACTTTCACCATCCAGGCAAATCAGTCTCCACATTATGTAGCACCACGCCTCCCTCACAACTTCCAGTAAAATCGAACAATAACTTGAAGGTTATGGAATCAAATAAATGTTTTTTTTTTTTAAATTATAGCCTCAGTTCAAGTAAAGGCATATTGATTAGATAAATTATATTCTTTTCCTTAATAAGACATAAGCGACATCTTGCAATGAAGTATGCCAGCATGAACATCACAGCATCATGCTTGGACAACATTAATGATCAGCAACAAACAAACAAACAAAAAGAATAAAGGAAGTGAACACAGATCCACACATAAGTACAAATTCAGAAAAAAAAAAGAATCTAAAAGTTTCAAAGCTACAATTCGCCCACACTGAACCACAATTCTTTACCAGAGAGGCACAATATTTGGTGTCCCCCATCTGAAAAAGGGAGTGAGTACAACCAGCTACTCGGCAGGAACAGTGAAGCAAGTGTTGGGAAGGTTCTGCCTTGAACCCATAATGGAAGACTGCGGCAATTTAGAAACCCGAATATGAAACCAAGCATATGAAAGGAAGAGAATAATTTCTGCCAATCATAATTAAACATGTTCATGCCGTAACTCGGTATGTTTTCCTTATTGTATTAATGATGATCGCAATACTGTGTAAGCCTTTTTTATATGTTTTATTATATCCTATTTATATAAATTGTGGCATACGTGCATGTGTGTGTGTGTGTGTGAGAGAGAGAGAGAGACAGAGACAGAGAGACAGAGAGATGCTTCTCTCTCCACCATGTGGGTCGTATGAATGAAACTCAGGGTCTCAGCTTGCCATTACTGGTGACAAAGACTTTATCCCCAGAGCCACCATGCCACCTCCCCATACTATCATACTGCTGTGTACGAAGTGGCACTTGATTTTGTTAGGTCAACATCAGGCTTGCCTTTCTAAACTTCAAACAACAGGAGCACCGCAACATTAGTGAAGCAGAGCTGAGCTTCTGGGAGTAAGAAAAAAAAGAAAAACACAAAAATGTAGCCGACCTCAACAGCAGAGTGTAAAATTAACATTTCAACAGTTCCAGCCTTTCATCCCAGTCTCTATAGTATATATATATATATCCCAGAAAAGATACGATTTAGTTTAGAAAGATGCAGAATTACATAAAACATCTGGAATATGGGACAAGAAATATTGGCTTATTATCCCTAGTGGATCCTCCCCATGAAAAATTTAGTAGGCATGTTTGGTAGTTTTAATCTCCAGACACCTCAAGCTACGCTATGGAAACATCATCTTGTTCATTTCTATTAGAATGAGCACATGGAGTTAAAAGCACACGCACTCTCTTTTAAACTGTGAGTGCTTTCCCCCTTAATCAGAAACTTTTCTTCAAATATGCATATAGACATACGTGCTTGCGTGTATACATGGGAACAAACATCCTTAATAAAATTTGCTTTGCATTCTTATCAATAAGATACTACTTTTCTCAAATTTGCCAAAATTCAAGATTACTTTTCAGATTTTTGCAAATACATAATTTACCTATAATGCTGACATCCATATTTCAAAATTCTTAGGGAAATTTTCATCTAAACGCTAATATCTCATATACTTAGTTCTCTGGAAATATACAGGAGTGGTGACTTTTAAAAATTTAAAACATAGTTCTTTATTTCACACATTTGCTTACCTCTTCAAACAGTAGTTTAAAACAAAAGTTATGGATTGTGCTATCAGCAATAAAGGGTTTTGTGGATATTAATAATAGACAAAGATGACAGTAGCTAAACAACTTTGAGGATCAATTTATTATATTAAGTCGATTATTGCTGGTAAAGTCAATATTTAGTGTATATACTTAAGAAAATTAAACAATGCAATCATCTGTTATAAGAATTTACAAAACTAAGTAGTCATCTATACAATATCATTGCAATATTATCTTATTACCTCATATTTTATTATAAATATTTAAAATTAAGTTTTAGCATAAATACTCCCATATTAAAATCAGGGAAAATTCTGCATAATTGAAGTGTAATAAAACACTCCACATTTTAAGTGATCTGTCTTTTCAAATTGGCACACTGTCCCATAGCTATGCTATCATTAATAACACTCAAAATATATAATGGGCCTCTACATATTCCAATTAAAAATAGGAGTCCTTAAAATATTTGAGTATTAATAGTCTATAAAGATTTTCAGGGACATTTTTATTAATTTGACACAGATACGCCTTCATTTCTAATGTTACAAACCTGAATCATTTTAAATGCAATTAAAAGTGGTTATGAAAGAGTGTGGACTTCCTTGTGAAGTAGGAAATCACTCTTGTGATTAACATGCAAACGAGCTCATGCTGGCAGAATAGATTGGGGTTTTAAAACCCCAATTACTTTTGTATGATTATCTATTTACCAGTACACAGTCTATTTTCATTTTTCATCTAATACAAAATCGGCTTGCTTACAATTTTAGCACAGCAATTAATATTTACAATAATTATGACATCAAGCACTGCTGAGAACTTGGAGCAAATCATTTACCCCAGTCTCTTTTTATTCACCTATTAATATTATTTAACATTTTAGTGCTGTATATGAGCTTGCCTTTATGCAAAAATCAAAATTAAAAACTGGCTTCTTCTTTTATTTAAATGTAGTTATATTTCATATCATTTTTGACTATGATATAGAGGGTGAATATATAAAGCCTACATTCTCCATTAACAATTATATGGAACATCAGTTTGATCACTCATAGTACCAAAGATAAATATATTCTGAGAACAATAAAGGATGTCCCATGACTCTTTTCCTGCAAAAGTAATAGCAGACAATTCTAAACTTTCACCAACCATGCTTTGATTCCTACCTGCTATGTATTGCACACATACACATTTTTCCAGACTTCTAAAGAAAATTATAATGCATTAATGACAGGAACCATGGTAATGGAAAAAAGGTCACCCTGTCTTGAACACCTTCTGTTTTAAACCATTATATAGAAAGACATTCGAGAAAGCAAAGAATTAAAAGCCAGCCTTTGTGCAACCCATTACTGAAATATTATAGAATAATCTATATCAAATGTAGAGGAATAGCAGATTCTTTTGGATCTAAATTAACCGCAGCCATAGAAACGCTTTTATGCTTATTATGCATCTGCATGTTGATTCAATTATTAAAAGAACACCTGACAGCATCAGACTTATTTAATTGAATTAATTAAACTGGATGAATAATCACTGAATTCCTTTTGTGTGAAATTTGTCCTGAAAGTAACACTGGCATTTGGAAATTGCAAGTAATTTGCATGGCGAAACACAGTGAGCACTGAAAGCTCCTGTTCCAGCTCCTGGGCTTTCTCTCTTCTCACATTAAGACAAATGAAGAGACCTTAGGAGGTGTATTTTCTCTTCTGCTGTACACATTTATGATTATTTTTGTCAGTATACCATTAAGCAATTTCTCAACAATTCCCTCAATTTCAAAACTGAAAATCCTCTCATATATGGAAAGCATTATGCAAACTGCCACTTCCCTCAAAGAAGTGCTACAACAGGCAAGGCTGCTGGAAGCTCTGAGGTATGAGAAACCCTTGTTGCAGAGAGGATGACCAAGACAATGTGTTTGTTATTTCCATAGCGAGAAATGCCTGTTTAAACTCAGAGGTGGAAGTATTCACAAAAAAAAATACCTGGTAACTCTTTCAAAAGCACTCGTCTGCTTTGATCTGTTTCTTCTGAGATTACAGGTGTAGTGAGGCTTATGCCTAGCTTTTATCATTACAGTTCTGAATGTTTTCTTCAGATAAATCATTGTAATTTGTTTATCTACATCTAATGATTTCACACTTTCCTTTTTTTTTAAAAAAAAAAAGAATGACTATTACAGAACTGCCAAATATATGCTTTTCCTGGGTCAAATTTAGAAAGAAAACTAAAATCAAAACTGGAACAAAGACTTCTTCTGATATAAAGAAATACGAGGAAATGACAAAAATACTATACTTCAAAAATACTGTGAAATGCCATCATCTTCTGAGATTCCCAATGCACGCACTTGCTGCCTATCTAATTTCGGACTGTAGATTCTTTAAGCTCCAAACTGGGGCGGTATCCTTTACCACATTCTAGCCACTGGGAAGATGCATCAAATCTGCTGTTATGTATTCATTACCACGACAAAACTTTTGAGAAACAACGCTGATTCCCTTGCCTTCAGACACTCGCATCCGTCTATGCTGTAGTTCAGAAATGAGCATCACCTTTTAAGTGACTTCATTTCCTTCTTTTGAATGAAAATGACTGTACTTCCACCCTGGAGACGCGAATCACTCCACACCATTTTGTCATGCTTATTGTTTAGGAGAGACTGTTTACTGTAGTACATGAAGGTATTTAAAATCATGAAGCATTTAACACCCACGTTCCTGAAATTAATGAACCCTTTGATTATTCAGTTGGCCACACTTGAATTTTGTTCACTTTTAAGATACACTTGAGTTTTTCACCCACTGGCCCACACACAGTCTTACTTCAAATTATCTGTGTTTATAGGCTGCGCTCACATTTCTCAGAACTACTGCTGTGTGGATGCTCATGTTTGTCACAAATAAAATCTCACAAGTAATACAGAAATATTTCCTTCAAAGTTAAAAATTGTACTATGAAATATAATTTGCTATTTTAGAAACTAATTCATGAAGCAACTCAAGTATTATTAGACTGTTTTCTGTCAAGTCGAAATGTTTAGTACTATAGATAAATTGTTTCCTAGGAACAATAAATATGTAAACTTACATAAAATACTTTCTGAAAAATCTTTGAATCCATTTAAGTACTAACATTAAAACCCTCAGTGTTCAGGTTTTTATTCTACAGAAATTACACAAAATACACTGGCATTACACCTTTCTCAGTACCAGTTTATTATGGCTTTATTTCATAATACGGGATGTGGAAATGGAAACAGTGCCATCATGTGATACTTTTCAGGGTACTTCACTTCTTATATTCTCCATGTCAGAGCATATAGCTGCTACACAAATAAGTCTCCAGAGAAATGGAATGTCAGCGTGATTCCTCACAGAGCATTCTGCAGCCATGCTAAGTATTCATGCTTTAAAGTAAACATAAGCAACACTTTTCATGTCTACAAATAAAAACAAATATAAAGTCTATAGTTACACTGGAAATATGTACCCATGCAAACACACACAGGATGCCCTTTCATAAAAACCTAAATATTGTCCACATGAATCCATAAATTCTACTGTGATCATCACCATTTTTAGTAATTAAGAGCATAAAATATTCCTTTATTAATGGAATAAATTAAGTAATTAAAAAGAGAAAACCTAGTAGTTTAGGTGGAAAGGAAAACTCTAGCCAATGAAAATTTGAACATAAAATTTTAATCTATTCCCTATTCCCTTCCCTTGTTCTCTCCATACAACACACACACATATGCACGCACGCACACACACACACACACACAGAATTTCTACTAACCTAAGAAATAAACACAATAAACAAATGTTGTATTTGGCATATATTATTCCTTCAACAATAAAACTCAATTTTAAAAACCACATTGAATTTAAAAATCCATCATAATAATTAGTTAAAATGAAAACTTGCATTGAAAATGATACTTGCCAATTTTCTTAGAAATCACTCTTTACCAGTCATTCAAAATGTTTTAAATGTTATTTTGGGGGGCATAAGAGGTGTCAGTTTAGGAGCTACTTCACTTGAAGTAGTATTTTCGGCATCATTTTAAATGAATACATAATCACCTTTCTGAGGCTAGGCCAAGTAAGTATTATTTTACTTAAACCCGAGATACAACGTTATCACAGGATTTAAACATTTACAGTGCATCAATTCTCACTTGCTATTTAATGATTCCTTAGGACATTTCCTTTTACTGCAAAATAATTCAAGATATCTCATCTTTCAAAAAAAAGTAAGAAAATTGAAGGACTGTGTCATATTTCAAGTTTTCAAACCATGCATGAGCTTCAAAAAATATTTAAAGGGGCTGGAGAGATGGCTCAGTGGTTAAGAGCACTGCTTGCTCTTCCAAAGGTCCTGAGTTCAATTCCCAGCAATGACATGGTGGCTCACAACCATCTGTAATAAGACCTGGTGCCCTCTTCTGGCTTTCAGAGAGAATACTGATAATACTGTATACATAATTAATAAATAAATCTTTAAAAATATATTTAAAAATTACTTTCATCACCATTATTTATATCTTTAGCAACATACAGCAGCAGGATTCTGCTTGGAATTTCTCATAAATGGATTCCATTAAAAAAAAAGAAAAAATAAACAAAAAACGTGTTTGTTTTTGTTTTTGTTTTTGTAGCCATAAACATAGCTGCTTATTTCAGTATAGCAAAAGTGACCTCTAATCACAGAAGCCAAAGAGCACTTAAGCATAGTCATGAAAAAATTAGGGATAATTATTACAGTCAGATAAAGGTAATCTATATTTGACTTTAAATTATTTGGTTTCAAGCATTTCTCTTTTCTTCCAAGTTAAACCGAAAGTTGATCATCAAATGATCAATATCTTCTACCGGAAAGACAGGTTTGAGCGTCACCCATAAAGTGTATATTAAAATGCCCACCCCAAGCAGCATGAAGGAAGGACCAACAGACAAGTGCTTGTATTTGGAAATATTTCATTCTTTTGAGTAGAGACTATCTGCTTTCTTTTTTAATAAAATTTGTTTTGTAGACTCTTTGGTATGAGGTAGGAAAGAATTTGTCTCTTGAAATATATGGTCATTCTTTCTTCATCTCTTCCCATCTGAACCTATCTCGATGTTTTAATAAATATTCAGATCAGTGGCAGAGGACTTCAGATGATATCATCAACCTGATCTACTTTGTCAGAGAAGACTTGTCACTGATAGTGCTACAATTTGACTAGTGAGAGAAGAGCCAGAAACATCAATGTGTTTTAAATTTTCCCTGGTTAATGGTCCAGCTGAGGATAATGTACGGATAGAGTGAGGATTGTGGCGCCAAATATTTGCATTCAATCCACCCTTACTTGTAATATTGGGTGTGAGCCTTAACCTTTCCTTCTTCTAGAATAGCAGTGTTTAGAATTAGGCAAAGGGAAGTGAGAATTATTCAGAAACACTTATTGTAAAAGGTGTAGAAAACACTGATTCATGAAGAATCAATTTCCAATTTCTCTAAAAATTAACAAGCAAAAATAATACATTAATTCATAAGTTGTTTTTAAGTTTTTAATTTATTGCATTTTATGTGTATGAAGGTTTTGCCTACATGTATGTCTGTGTACTACATATATGCCTGTTGCCCACAGAGGGAAGAAACAGATACCAGGTAGCTAGAACTAGGGTTACTGATGGTTGTGAACCACAGTGTGGATATAAGGAATCAAACCCAGGTCCTCTGGAAGAGCAGTCAGTGATCTGAACTGCTGAAACATCTTTCTAGGTCCCAAGTCGTGTGTTCTTTCTATAACTCTATAACTTTTAATACCATTAGCAATTCCCTGGTCTAGAAACTGACGGTTGAAAAATTATGATGTAGTGATCTATTATCCACTGGGTGGTTGTAGTGCAATTGCAAACCCATTTAATGATGAAAGAAAATAAAATTATATTAGCTTAAGGTGGCTTTTTAAATTTATTTATTTATTTATTTATTTATTTATTTATTTATTGTAGATGCAGACCTGCCAGGACACACACACACACAGAAATCAAGAGCAACTTTGGAAGTCCTGGGGATAAACTCAAGTGTCCAGGCTTGGCAGCAATAACTTTCTATCTGATAAGTGCTGGCACTGGCATTAAATGGGTATGTTTTAATACATAATATTTTTGACTAAATTACATTTTTGACTAAATACAAAGTTGTATGTGTCCAAATTCAGTTTTCCTTCACAGCTTTACTTAAGCTTCCCAGCCCTCAGCACTCACATTCAAACACAAAGGCAGAGACATGCAACTCTGAGGCTAACTGGGACTGAGCAAAGTCTGTTGTTGGTAAATTGGTGGGTAAGTGTGCCTTTCTGCTAGTTAATATAGAGTTGTCATATGCTGCTTCTATGATATGTGACTATTGGAAATGTCAGTAAAGGACCTGTTGCACTTCTTCTAGTTAAAAATATTTGACATTTTATATGAAAGTAATGTTATTCCTTGGAGAAAATGAACAAAGTCTTCCTAGCCTAAGCAGAATGTGACACATTCTCTTCCACAGCCAATCCAATGACCAGTTCACAAAATCCTTCCCAATGAAGCCAAGTATTTCATATTCTGTGTCCAGCCTCATGTTAGTTATTACTTGTTATTGCAAAGATGATTTTTATTTCTTAAGAAGTGATGTATACTTATAGAAAGTTCTATCATGATTTTTTTTCTACTCAATAATTATGCCTATCACATTATCCTGAATCATTTGTTCAGTAAGTCACTGAAAAATAAGTTATGGCTTAATTCTACCAGAGCTTCAGGTAATTAAACATTTTGTATTAGAAATAAGACTAACATAATTCAAATGTATATTTTGTATCTTTTTTTATAGTTTATATCTGATAGAACAATTTAATCCTTGAGGTCCACTTTTCTAATTTATCATGAGTATTATAGTAAGGTTGAATTTTGCCTAGGTAAGCACTCCAATGATTTAAAGAAGTAAATGATAATAATAAATACATGATAAACTCTATTATGGGTTTTAATTGGTTTGCATAAAACTTTATAGGAACAACACAAAGATAAGTCTATTCAACAAAAAAATTATAGGAGAGTTTTCATACATCTGTATCTTTGGTCAAATATCTTTAATTTATATCTCATCTAATGATAGAGATATTGGGATGAAGAAAAATGACACTTCTTTTCATTAAAAAATAACACTTCTTTTTTGGGGGTGATCATTCCCTGGGCATTGAATCCAAGGTCTTGGTTAAATTATGCTTACATTTTACTGTTGAACTATACCCTTGACCCAAAAAAATCTTCATTTCAGTTCATAAACATAATGTGTTTAGAACATACTTATAAAATTTGAAGATAATTTTGAAACTTTAACATCTTTAATTTCTTTTTAATGCACCTCTCTTAATATACATCTTTTTGTCATCTTTTGGACATATTGAAAAACACTAATCATATAGAACATATTTAAAAGAATTATTTTATGATTCCAAGTTTCCACAATACTGATGTTTATCAAATGAAATTCTGGACATCTGATTATTTCAGATGGTCTTCGTAATGACATAATTAAGTGTGAAAATTCTCTTGCCCAGTGATACATAATAAGTCACAGTAGCAAGATGTCAGTGGCAAGCTCCTGTTAGAGAGTGAGTTGCCAGGTCCACCATATTGTAACTGTCTTAAATTATTTAAAGACTATTCCCTTAAAATGACTTTTCTATATATCATAATTAAAGCTAAATTAAAATGTTAAATAATCTGCATATTTTTACTTGTCGTTCAGTCTCATTTTTAAAGTTACACATAAAGAAAAACCTCTTTACATCTAATTTATCACACTGCCTCTAGTGGAAAACAATGTTAAAAGCTTAAGTGAAATTTCATCTTTTAATAATTTAGTCAGTCCAGAGGTGCATATATACATACCACTGTAGTAACTCTTAGAAAGATACAATTTCACTCATTAAATGTAATATAAATTTTCAACAGTGTAACATGAATGGAAATGTAGTTTTAAAAAAAAAATGACACCAGTAGTAATCACTGCTTATGAGCATCTAGATAGTTTGATGTTCTCTTGAGGTTATAAGCCACGGTATATTCTTGACTGTTCACTTACCTTAGATTTTCATCTCTGGAACATAGGAAATAGGAACAGAAATTGTAATTATTTTGTTTTATTTAAAAACACAACAGTATCTACAATTAATAATTACTGTGAACAGTTTTCCTTAAACCAAATTTGTTCATCTCTCCTGATTTGAATCAGGGAGAAGTTGATACCAGGAGTGGGATATCTCTGTGAGAAGCCTTATAAGTCTGTTTTTTGAAGAAATATGGACGATTTAAAAACTTTGGACCTCTGAAAGCAGTTGTATACTGAAAGCAGTGCTTAATGTGCTATATAATAGGAGCTCAGAAAGCAGAGGTGTTGAGAATAATGTGGACTATAGAGACCCAGCTCAGGAGATTCTGAAGGGAACTCTGTTAACAACTGTTCTAATGACACTTGGGCAAAGAATATGGCTGGTTTTGTCCTTGTCCTAAAAAAGCTGCTAAAGAGTTTAGGAATAATTTCACTGGCAGAGTAGGTTTCAAAATAGTAAAATGTTGACTCTATCTCATAGTTATTAGTTATCACACTTACGTAGAACTATAGAGAAAATAAGCAAGTGGAGGGGGAAAATGTAGAATTTGAGGAGAAAAAGACCACCAGGCTATTTAATGGTCTTTAATGTTGGAGCCATATCTTGTGCTCCGAGATAAGAAGTGTAAAGGAAGGCATGACTGAAAATGGAATACAGGGAGTGATGCCCGCAGAGTAGGTCGCTACTCAGCAAAGCTTTCAACTTGTAAAAAGGAAAGGCTTATTCAACAAACTACACCATCAACAAACCAAAGTTTATGCAAACATTGTTCACGGATGGGGGCAGGTTTCATCCCCCAGAAAAGGGTAGAACTTGGCAGCACCAGACATGCGAATTGATTGAGATTCATAGAGTATATAGGAGTATAAGTGTTTTGGATTATTCCTCACCTGTTAAGAAAAACTGCTGAGGCTAGACCATTACAGGAGAGTCCCTTCATAGAGACCTGAAGGGACCACTGCATGAAGCCTGGATTACACTGGAGACCTTAGGATGTTAGAGATGCCAGAGCAATGGAATATCTACCAAGGATAGCTGGATACTGGAAGCACAACCAGCCCAAGAGAGAGACGTGTGTTGCAAGCAACACAACTGAGATGGCAAAGCTATCTAAGTCTGTTGACATCAGACAAGGAGCTATAGGAGATAGCTCCTCATCTGTTGTTATTATCACTTTAATGAAACATCTCATAAAGCTATTTAAGGGACGAAGGATGTATTTTAGCTCATGTTGACAGAGTCCAAACCTCTGTGCATGGTTGTATGCCTGAAGAACCCAACTCCCCATGGACAATGACAAGGTCTGTTCTCCTATTCCCTTCCCCCTCTCTCTGTCACCCACCCCTCACCAATCCTCTGTTCAAAAAGAGGCAAACCTCCCATGGCTGCCAAGAAAAAATGGCATATCAAGTTGAGGTAGGACTAAGCTCCTCTCCTTGTATTAAGTCTGGGAAAGGCAATCCAGTATGAGGAATAGGTTTCCGAAAGTCATCCAAAGCATTATCAACAGACCCAACTTTCACTGACAGGAGTTCCATAAACAGAACAAGCCACACAACTGTCACACATATGTTGTGGGCCTAGGCTGATCCCATGCAGATCCCATAGCCATTGGATCAGTCTGTGGACTCCTATGAGCAGACCAGTTACAACTGTGGCTGTCAGCCTGGGCTGATCCCATGCAAACCCCATAGCCATTGGATCAGTCTGTGGACTCCCATGAGCAGACCAGTTACATCTGTGCGTGCCCTTGTGATGACCCTGACCCACGTGGCTCATACAGTCCTTCCTCTTGTCTTCAGCAGGCTTCCCCAGATCTGCCCCATGCTTGGCTATGGGTCTTTGCATCTTTTTCGCATGCTCACAGATGACAGTTGGGGTAGTTACCAAAATGATTCCGGAGATGGCCTGTTCACTGTATTATCCACTCTTGCTAGGAGTCTTAGTTGGGGGTCATCCTTGTAGATTCATGGGAGTTTCCCTTTCATCAGGTTTCTTCCTGACCCCCAATTCAGACCCCTCTCAAGTCATCTCTTTCAGTACCCCCTACTTCCATCCACCCCACAATCCAATCCTTACAGATCTTTTACAAAGCATAACATGAACAGACTCTAACTCAATTCCCATTTGAATTCTCTTTTTCCTTCCCCCAAACCTCAAGGACATAGTCACTACTCTTTGAATATCTCTGGGAATCATGGTCTTCTGAACTTTCAGTAGAATGGCCAATAAAACTCACAGCTCTCTAAAGAATTGTGTTCTTATAGTTACAAATAGTTTCACGCCATTCCATACCCAGAGCAGTTCCAAAAATAAGTAACATATTTGTCAGATAGTCAGAGCAACAACCCACCACTGGTATCAATTTTCTATACTATTGACTTTTCTGATATGCATGGTAAAATGCTTGAAAACTAACTTGTGGATAGCCAGTTTGGGGAGCGGAGCCATGGTCTGCCATGGAAGGAAAAAGATGATAATAAAGTAGCTACAAGGTAGAGGTAGCATGGAGGTAATTCTGCTCATCTCCTTATAGCCCGGCAGGGCAGGGATTAAATACTGGAAACAAGTAGAAAAAGTCTACAAAACCTCAAGATTCACCTGCAAAACCTACCTTCTCTGAAGGGTATACTTCTTAAAGGTTGCTCCTAGAATAGTACCACTGCCCAATGACCAAGTCCTCAGGTACATGAGCCTGGGAAGGGTATTTCATATTCATACCTGCAGACCTTGATGCTCAATGGTCTAAGACTTCAAAAAAATGACAAGGGCTATGAGCAATCTAGTTGAGGTTAATCCTCTGTAGTCAGAGGATTGAGTGAGGATTTCACTATTTGTCGACTTGCTTGCCTCTCAGTTCAAAGTTTTGATCTAAGTTGAATTGACTTATTCTGAAAATATAATAATTATTATTGTTAGTTTATTATTATAAATAAACCAGAATATTGATGAAAACATAATAAAATACCACAATTGTAGTGTAACTTACATAATGTACCAAAATACTCAGTTCTACTTTTTAAAGATTTATTAACAAAAAGAGCACCGAACAGTGGTAAAGTGTAAAAAATTAATATACAAGTGGATAGCTTGTATCTTTATAGCTATGCCATGTGTTCATTAATTCTTTCATTAATCCACCCAGTAGTTTATGCAAAAGGAGGGTTCCTGAATGTGTCCCAGCAACTGGTGTGTATTATTGTGTGCTCCTCTTTACTGTGGTACATTTTTTTTTACTTGTAGAAATTAGCTCATAAATGTTTGGTTACACAAATCCCTAGATTTTCTGTACCACAACCCAAACAAGTCCCACCCTATTAGGAGCTAAAGATCCTATTGCAGAGATAAATGTCAAGACCTTAAATTCCTAATCAGTTACTTGGGAATGAATTCTAAAATGTTTTGGCCAAAGATGTTCCACCTCCCCATTCAGCCTTGCTAAACCTATCCCCACGATTCGATGAGACTGGGGCCCATCTCTTCAGACAAGTGTTTTGTTTAAGCAACTTAATTTAAGATACCTTACTAATGCCATAGCATTCCCAGATAATCCATATAAGCTGCTTCAAGTAGCTGAACCTCAGATTCTCACCAAAGAGTAGGAACCTGTACTCTTTGCTATCTAATCCTTATGAAAATTCTAGTTGAAAGAAACAATATTTATGGAGGATTGCCTAGATAACATACAACAGAGCAGTTACTCAGGCCAGATGCTCTGGATCTTACATCTTAATCTGAATAGACCTTGAAATAATTCTAAATAAAATGCAAGATGTGGGCACCTCTGAGAAAGGTCTTGACTGAACCTCGTTTTGGAGTTCTCTTCTTGTCCTCCGCTAATTGATGTCACAGGTGATGCTCCTCTCTTATCTGCACACTATTGTTGGTCCAGTGTGCTCCACAGTATTTATTTCTTCACACAAGATGAAAATAAAATTCATGCAGTCAGAGTATCTATGAAAACGGATTCTTTTTGGAATGTTTTAAAAATGCATTGCTATCATAACTGAATATTTGTAGTAGTTTACATGAAGTAAATAAACGGTGACAAGACAAAAGCCATTGATTTTTCTATGGTTTATCATCATGCTTTCTTACTGACTAAATATTATTCTCAAAATACACTGCATACAAAATGCTACAATATTTTAGACATAATACATAAGTGTAAATAAGGACATGCATATTTTGGAAAGTTTTCTTAAAAAAATCCACAGAACTTGAAATGATCTTTCTTGATTATTAACTAATATTTTTCACATGTAGCAATGCATTTTTAAAATTATTTTGTGACTCAGGAAAATAACATCAATTTTGTTTATAGTTTATACTTTCTTGAGAAGAAAATATTTAATTAATTTCAATAAAATGTATATAGGTTACACTAAGATTAAAGGATATATAATATATTCATATAAAATCACGTGTATTGATGTATGAATTTATATTCCAGATGGTTTTTACAGCTCATACAGAAGTAAGAACATCCTAACTTCTATATTCCCTAGTATTTGGAGCACCTCAGTATGAAAATTGATCTCATATTAAATGAGGACCTTTATGGACTGCCATATGTACCTTTATTCAAATTGTTAGTTTACAAGTGCATATTGTTGAATAAATGAAAGGTTTCTGTGAAAACCCAGGCCTTTTTGCCTAGGAAAATTATAAACTGGCAAAAGATTTGCAACACCAAAAACCTCAAACAAAGAAAACAAAACAATACCCAGAAAAATACAGATTTTTTTAAAAAAGATTCATTTTACATATGCTGATAAGAAAATATAATTAGATATATGTAGATATATAGTATAACTTTTATAGTAAGATTAGTAATTAAATCCTTTTTAAAAGAAAACAACAAAGATATAAAAGAATTGCTTCTTTTCTTCTGATTATCGGTAGTAGGTACCCTGGTACAAACAGCCACATCATTCA
>NW_026067933.1:10658954-10684162 GCF_014885135.2 Alexandromys fortis
ACACACACACACAAAGGAAATGGTTGAAATCTGTACTGAAGGACAAGGAAGCGTCAGCCAGCAACAGCACGAAAAATTCTAGAAATGGTAGGTCTAATGAAGTGTAATCATATGCCCAAAAAGTAAAAGTAAGTTTGAGAAATAGAATGAACATGCACAAATCATCTCAGGCTAGTTCAAAAGGAAGCTGAGCAGTTATGAACACACAAGGAAAAACTGGGATAAATATGATATAGGAAGTGAAGAGGTAGGAAGAAAAAGAAAAACAACACCGTTCAAAGGAATGTTAAAGCAAAAGAGTAGCAAAATGGAATGGTGGGAGAATCAGGTTTTATAATTCTCAGTTTAAAGAGAAGAATGTTCTAGTGACAGAACATTTCAGCTACAAAGTTTATGAGTAAAGACTGTGATGGGGCCAAAATCAAAATATTTTTTTCTCTGAAAATTCCACCATATGGTGATGCAGAAAGGATCTTTGCTCCAAAATATTGATAGGCATGTGAATTGACAGAATTTTAAAACTAGAAAGTATGAAATTTTGCTTATTTTATAGGGAAAAAAATTAGAAAAAAAAACTCAATTTCTGCCACAGAACTTCTAGCATGAATCTCTCAAAAACCAAAAGAACTTTAGATTCTGCTACGCAAATAAATGTTAAACCAAAATTGAAATAAAGAAAGCAAAACAATATAAAAGTTTTCGATGGCATTCGTTCCTGGTTGGAAAATTATAAGTAGTGTAGTATTTCATATTGTTTAAAGAAAAACTGACTCGCAAGAAAGAACACTGAAATGAAATCCTTTTGAACGGCCAGTAGGACAAGAATTATTTCTTCTAGAAATGAGCAATTGAATAAATTGGAAAATTGGAAGGCGGCTCCTTTTTCAATGCTACATCTTCAGGGGACAAATCATTGTATGTCTTGCTCAGAATGATTTCCCTTTTCTGGCTAGAGCACTTCTCAGCCATCCATTCTTCCTCTGGATACATTTGTGTCATATATAAATCTATTATGCATCCCTCCTCTCTTTTATACTCAAATAATAGATATAAAATTCATTTCTTCTGCACTTTGAAATGAATGGTTTTCTCTGTGCATAAAACCAATAGGAGAGACAATTTCACAATGTTTAATAGTATCACAAAGGCGGTGTACTGCTGAGCTTATTTTAGTTGGAAGCAGATAAACTCAAATTATAGTTTAACCTCCAGTAATAGGAACCATTCCACTTGGAAAATATTTGTTGTAAAATTAAAATAGATAATGGATTGTAATTGCATGGAGAGAGACTCTGATGTGATTACACTCACTAGGGAGTATGCCCCATAAATGGTATGAAATATACCCCCAAATACCCCACATTGGCATACTTGGTACATAGAAATAAGTTCCCCGTGTAAACAAGAACATGCCGACGTTAATTTTAATTAGACATACAATATGTAAAAAACAATCAAAATATTGAAATTGCCTTAAATCTGCCAAAGAACATCTTTTCCTTTATAAAGGTTCATTCATTTTTATGATCATAAAATTTCTTTTTATAAATATCTTTTAAGTTATGACAATATCACTTTTAAATGGTATTCTTTGCATGGATAGGGTAGAGGCAACTGTAGTGATATTTTGTTTGTGCTTTAATAATAAAGTTTGCCTGAAGATCAGAGTGCAGAGCTAGCCACACTAGCTAGTCATACAGACCAGTCAGTGTTGGTACACATCTTTAGTCCCAGCATTCAGGAGGGAGAGGCAGATGGCTCTCTGTGATTTCAAAGCCACCTTGGGCTACATGAGATTGAATCAGTCTAAAAGAAAATCAGAACCAGATAGTGGTGGCTCACACCTTTTAATCCCAGTACTTGGGAGTCATATGCCTTTAATCCCAGCACAAGGGAGGCAGAGACAGTAATGGATATGCTGTGGGACAATGGTCTATACCCTGTCACTTGTATTTTAAATAAACGCTGATTGGTCAGTAACCAGGCAGGAAATATAGGCTACTATAAATTCTAAGAGTTAATAAGAAGCCTGAGCTAATAGGTCAATCAGTTTATAATTAATGTAGACCTCTGTGTATTTCTTTGGAAGTGAATGGCTGCAGGACCGGATAGAACAGAAAACTCTGTCAACAAGGATAGAACTGAGCAGAGAGAAATAGAAGATGGGAGGAGACGGGACATTCAGTCTGAGGAATTCTAGAGACAGGATCTTGTACTCTTGATTCTGAGGATTTGGTAGAGGTAAGAACTAGTGGCTAATTTCTCTGCTTCTTTCATCTTTCAGTATTCACCGCCTAATATCTGACTCTGTTTTTTTTTAAATTTATTATTAAGACCAACTAGAATTTACACTATATGCAACCCATGGTTCATCCCCATTTATGGAGTTTTGGCAGCTGATGGTTGCTGGGGGAGAAAGAGTGATTGCCCACTGGTAGGTTGCTCATTGTCTAGTAGATGATCTCACATTGATGCTGCTATAGGTAACACTAATTTGGTTAATAAACATATTTTAAAGAGGATAAAGGATTGTAGAATGGATATGGTCTGGTGGTCTGGAAAGAGTTGGAGTGGAACAGATTAGAAGGGGCAAATATAATTCAGATTTGTATGTACTTAAATGAACATTTCAAGGAATAAATAAAAACTATAAAAATAAGTAGTTATTTCTATCTCTTTGTCTCTGTCTCTGCATCTTCCACACATTCAAATATAAATTATAAACTAATACAGTATAATCACATCCCTTACAATTTGAATTCTACACTTAGGAAGGGATGAGTTCAAGTATGGGCTATAGCAATGAAAAATATGTACATTTCTTACATATTCTTTTTGTTTCAGATACTCTTTGTATAAAATTGGAAAGGCACAAATCTAACAGTTATTAAGACTTAATAGGAAATATGTGCATTAATGTTGAATCTTTGTATACAACAGGAACATTAGCTATAAACAGACTTTAAAACAACTTTTGAGGTTATATTAGAATTAGAGCATTTCTTCCTTCCCTTTCCTCCCTGGGAACCCTTGACTACTCCCTGCTCTCCTTCAAATCCATGGCTGCCCTCACTATTCTCTAATTGCTGTAAGAGGCATAGACATTTGTACATAGATATCCCGAAATAGAACCTGCTCAGTATGCATACTGTTACTTGCGTGCATGCTTTTGGAACATGCCAAATTGGATAGGAAAAGCTTATGAAGCCTCAAATACACAAATAACTCCAGGAAACTGAGCAAAGCTGGGAGTCGGGGAGGTGGTCTTCCCACTAGTCTGTGGGAGACTAGCACACCAATTGGTATAAATGTAAGCTTTCAAACTGCGATTACACAGAGAAAGATTCTGACAAATTCTTGTGGTATTTATTTTAACTAATAAAATAATTCAGGAAGCACAGTAAAAAAAATTGAGAAATATAAAAGTGAAACAAAACCACAAATAACTTGCAAACAATGTTCCTTATATTTGATTTTTGTTTTGTGCAAGTCACTATAGCTCTATCAGTTTATATAAACATCGTACAAATTGTAATTGTTCTCAAATTTCTATCAGTCCTATACTTTTACACATTTGCAGGAAAAGTAAAACAAGTTAGCAAATTTTGCTCAAAAAAATTACTTTGTTACAGAATCCTGAGTAAATAGAGTGGAGTTTTGTTTGGAGACAATGTATTCTGAAAACCCCAGCTGGCCTCTGACTGGCTCTCTTCCTGCCTCCACCTCCAGGGTGCTGGTAATACTAATGATATTTCCTTTTAAAAATATTCTTTAAAATTATAATTCATGGGTACAGGCATTTAGCCTTCTTGTATGTGCATCGTGTATGTGTGTGCGGGGGGGGGGGGGGGTCTCTGAGGAGGGCAGAAGAGGGTGTAAGTTCTTCCAGAGCATGAGTTTTAGACAATTCTGAGCAGCTGTGTTGATGCTGGGGATGAAATCTGGGTTTAGCTATTGCGCTTAACTGCTGAACCACCTCTTCAGTATCACAGATGGCTTTTGAAGGTTTTTAAATTTATGCATGTGTGTATGATTATGAGTGATTCTATATCACCATATCTATGCAGGAGTCAGGGCAAGTGTTAGATCTTTGGCAACAAGAGTTATAAGCAATTGTGAGTTGCCATGTGGGCACTGAGAACTAAACCTACATCCTCTATAAGAGCAGTTAAGTGCTTACAACCACTGAGCCAACTCTCCAGCTACTTCAGAAGCTATTTTTAAGGAAAATACTATATAAAAACTGATTAGACATTTATGATTGCATAATGGAATGCTCTTTGTCATGTCGCTTCTTTCAAAATGTTTGTGGGGGGGTGGGAGGGGGAGAAAGCCAGCAGCATACATCCTCTGCCACACAAGTGAAGAAGGTGTAGTCCTTTCATGCCTGGGATCAAAAGAGCAGTGAACAATCCTATCATATTCTTCACCCTGGATTTTAAACCTTTTATTTAATAAAGTAAACACTTCCCTGGATGCGAACTTTTCACACAGCGGGAAACCTCAGGTATTGGTGGAGGGATGGATACATTTACCATTCTCATGTTCCTTGCCAGGACAGCTTCCATCCCGGTTTCCAGTTTAGCCATAGAAAGCAATGCAGTGTTTCTGCAGGGTGGGGTTGGAAAGACTCTGTCTGCATTTGTGTTTGGAGAAACCCCATGTTTTGTGTGAGTAACAAGAATGATCAAGGTAACCAAAAAGCAGAGGCTCCATAATGGCAAAAGCAGCCACGAATATAGTTTTTTGATGTGGCTGAGATCCAGACTCCTTAAGATTCAGAAAATGGCCTCTGTTGCTGGTCTTTTGAGGATGCAGAACTCTTTCCTGCAACCTGGCATGCAGGGATTAGTGAACTAGAAGTCTCAGGCTCTTGTGATCAGAACTGAACTTGATGCTAGGAGAGACAAGTAAGCAAGAGTAAAGTGGAACAGAAAGATGGAAAACCAAATACATACTTGAGAACTTCAATTACTGCCAGTATTAAAAAGATGGCCCAAGAAGATGAAATGGTGGAAATGAATCCTACCTACTGTAATACAGCAACTTTGAAAGTGATTTTTATGCAATGGTGAATAAAGCGAGGTGTGGAAAGGCAAGTTCTAGTCATTATTATAAATATGCACACATTTATGGAAATGCCTATTATAATCAGGGAATAAATAGTTGACTGTGAGAAGCATATAGTCAACAAATCAGAAGTGACATAACTGAAAATAAAGAACAGAGAGCTGAGAAATGATGAAACAACTAACGTATCTTATGAGATGGAAAACGTGATCAGATACGTCTGCTTAAGCTGTCCACATACAGCAAGCACCGAGAGACCCTGACTCCCTCCAGGCATTTCTTGCTTCCTTCCCATCTCTGCTGTGGACGGCCATATCAGCAATGCCTTACACAGAACAGGACAAACCACCATGCCTCTTTCACCTCCGTTTCTATTGTTTTATATTACTTCATTTTTCCAGTTGATGCTTGTAATGACTGGAATGTCCTCGTTCACCCTTTAAAGGAATTGTCCAGTTCAGTGAGTATGCAGAGACAGCAGTCTTGTCTACTAATGTAGATGTCACCAACTTTGAGGCACATGAATTAATATTTTTTTTCTGTATGTTCCAAAAGCAATATGTGCTCAATAGGAACTCTATTTAAATATATTTTAATTTTTATCTATTTATTTCTCTGTGTGTGCCCATGTTCTTGTGAGTATGTGTGAGTGTACCTGTGCCAGCGCATGAGTGTGGAGGTCCAAAACAACTTACAGAAACTGGTTGTTTCTTCCCACCACGTGTGGATCAAACTCAGGCTTCAACCTGATATCAAGCATCTTTACTTTCTGGGCAGCTTGCTGGCTCTGTATTTCTAACTTTTATTTGAAATGCTCTGTTGAGCTAGTGGTAATACCTTCCCCCTCTCAGTGTTAGGATATTTCATGTGCTTGATCTTGTTCAAGGAAAAGCTATGTCATGTTCAGAGGACAGCTTCCATGTACATAAAAGCAGCATTAACTGGACTCAGTAGGTTACTAAATAATACCAAATTAAGAATCTAAAAAGGAGACCATACTATTAAGAGGGAGATGGAACTGGTAAGGGATAATTCATGATAGGAACTTAAGGGATGGATATGATCAAGACCGATTGTATAATTCATGATAATTTCAAAAAATAAATACTTTTAAAAGAGGCAAATGCCTGCCTTGCCCCCCTTTTGTGATGCTACACTTGAACAACAACAAAAGAAAGTGTTCTTCACGGGCATTCATTTGGATTCGGTGGTTTCATCAATTAACAATGGTTAAATAATAGAGATCTAATAAAAATACTGAAAAATTAGAGGCAAGATAATGGAAAGTTTAATATTACTGAATCACTTACTAGCTGTGTGGGACTTGGTGGTACTTAAAATTTATGATGTTCAAGGTTCTCTTCTGTAGAGTAGGTACTCATGAAAATTAAATTAGCTAAATGATTTAAATAATTTTAACTGTTTCTTGCTTTAACAGCTCCAGTTTCCTTCCATTCTCTATTAATTCTCCAGGGGATTTCTTATAAAGGTCCCAGGAGGGAAATTTAAACAATTAATCATTGCAGTTGGAGAAAAGCTAGCACTAAGACAGCATTAGTGTCTGTACTGGCTTTGTTTCATGTTAGCAGGTGAGGCATGTGTATCTGGCTGACAAAATGCCAACATGATTTTGTGAATGTTGGATTCATTGTTTTGGAATAATTTTTCCATCCAAAAATAATAGCATATAAGAGCAATTTAACAAGAACCAATGAATATAACAATTATAAAAGACAAAAGCAACATTATTCTATATCCCTAAAGTCACAGTAGAATATTGAAGCATTAGTAGCAACAGTACAGAGAAATCCTTACTTACAAGGTATTTTGTTGAAGAGGGAGACTTAGAATTCTTAGAGTTTCTTTCCAAACTTACCACATGATCACCTGTTGACGTTCATCCAGCAACTGCATGTAAAATGCCTACTAGACATCAGTGCTAAGCTTGTTTAAGACACAGAACTTAGCTTCCAACTTTCATTTCACTAAAAATGCACAAACATTTTATTCAAAAGTATATTGAAATTTATAATGGCACGCCAAAGGCTTGTATAGCCAATGGGTTTATATGAAAATTGTCCAGTCTAACACTGCAGGGTCTTGGTGATTTAGACTTATCATGATGTCTGAGAGAAGCAAGAAAATGAGCCACATATAAAAGAGAGCTTCCTCAATGAGAGAAAGCTCAGCTGAGGGTCAGATTTCATGGGACAGATTTTTAATTGTATTTCTCACTAGAAAAAAAATTACACTCAATATATAAGAGATAGCGCTGTCTTCTTAAATATACTAAATATCTTTGCAGGCTACTTTGACCACATCCTACAGTAAAAAAAAATAAAATAAAATAAAAATAAATGACCTTGTTACAAAAAATTCAGACCAACATAAATAGAAGTTTCACAGAAAATTTATTCACAGTGGTCAGAGGGCATTTCATACTGATTTTCTTGTTCTGCTCGACTAAGCACTATTTTAATTCTATTTTGTTCCATATTATTCTACCCTGTTCTATTAATCCTAGCATATCACATTTCTATTAAAATACAAGTTGAAATCCCTTAATTTCATGAATCATTAGTGGAGCAAGATTTTCACTTGAGGTTTTTTTTTTTTTTTTTGGAAATTTGAAACCCCAAATAAGTTGTTAAATTATAATTATCATAAACATATTATTTATTATATGCCAGATCAAATTTTAGCATACATTTAAATTGTATATTTCAAGTGATAATTATATTTTAATAATTGTGGCTAGGGTGGATTAATGTGGTGAAACCCTTCAGGTTTGATAACAGGAACTAGACTCAAACAGAGATATCTCTCTAGAAAGGAAGGAATGGAGATTCATAGGTAGAGGGGAGAGACTGACAATTCCCCTTTAATCAGCAGTAGACTGGTATTGTCATATTTGCATTCTTAGCCCCCTTCAAATCAAAGAAGATGCTGTCACTTAGGGGTGAGCATTTTAAGACAGATGGGCTATGGTTTCCTCCTCACATGCCTTATCCATAGTATAATTGCAAATTTTTGTGACTCCCATTTTAAAAACCCAGAAAACCATTTCCAGCAATACAGTGAGTAATAGAACTCAGAACTGGAAAGACAAATGCCTTGTTTTCTGTCATATGGACACGCCCCCTCCAAGGCAATTGTTTCTCTTTAACATGGAGCAAAAGTAAAAGCAAGGAAACTAGGAAAGGACTTTTGGGAGGTACATTAATAGAAGGGATTAAGTAGATTATACGAATCTGAAAGTAGAGAAGTAGATGACTGTAAATTAAAGAATTGAGCAGGGAAACCAGGACGTAGAGTAGAGGGTTTACCCAAAGTAAATATACAAAAAGCCATATGGAAGCCTGCTATCTCATAGTCCATCTAAATAGTAAGAATTGGAGTCATAGAATACATGTGGAATGAAGCATGGAGTATCCTTCAGTAAAAACATTAAGTAGGGATGGGGCAGAGGAACGGAAAAGAGGTGGTCATGCAGCCAGTAATCAAAACAAAGGATGCTAGAAATATGTATGGAAGCCGGGCGGTGGTGGCGCACGCCTTTAATCCCAGCACTTGGGAGGCAGAGGCAGGCGGATCTCTGTGAGTTCGAGACCAGCCTGGTCTACAAGAGCTAGTTCCAGGACAGGCTCCAAAACCACAGAGACCGCGAGGAGTGCACCCATACACTGAGACAAGGGGGATGTTCTGTCGGGAACTCACCAAGGCCAACTGGCCTGGGTCTGAAACAGCCCGGGTTAAAACCGGTCTCGCTGAACATAGTGGACAATGAGGACTACTGAGACCTCACGAACAATGGCAATGGGTTTTTGGATCCTACTGTACCTATTGGTTTCGTGGGAGCCTAGGCAGTTTGGATGCTCACCTTACTAGACCTGGATGGAGGTGGGTGGTCCTTGGACTTCCCACAGGGCAGGGAACCCTGACTGCTCTTTGGGCTGACGAGGGAGGGGGACTTGATTGGGGGAGGAGGAGGGAAAGGGGAGGCGGCGGTGGGGAAGAGACAGAAATCTTTAATAAATAAATAAATAAATAAAAAATTAAAAAAAAAACACAGAGAAACCCTGTCTCGAAAAACCAAAAAAAAAAAAAAAAAAAAGAAAGAAAGAAAGAAATATGTATGGAGGCCTACTAGCCTGAATGCTGACTTACTATAAAGCTAAAACAAGTTTGAGTTCATTAAAATGTATAGATATTGTGCTTGTCTAATGTCCATGGGAAATGTTTTGTGATTTGCAATATTTTTAAATAAAACTTTTTGTTTAAAAAAATAAGGATTTTGCATATAATCCTTACTTAACCTGCATAACTAAATTATGTTGTTTCTAAGAACATAGTCTATTACATAAAAACTGCAGAACAAGCACTTGAGTATTTTCCTATGATTTAGAAATCAAAAAAGCCCTAAAGGTCTCCAGAATAACATGGGCTTTGTCATTGTCATGGTTACTCTCTATAACAATATGCTAAGACCCCTGTGAAATGGCACCATAGGCTCAAAGGGAGTGGTACTATTAAAATTACACGGTGTGACCTTGTCGAAGTAAGTTTTTGTTTTGTTTTTTTCTTTCTTTTTTTTTTTTCTGGAGGAAGTGGGTTACTGGGGGAAGAAGGCATTGAGGTCTCAGAATGTCAAGCTAGATGATGTGGGATTCCCTTCTGCATGCTGTGAATAGGTTTTATTATCATTGGTTAATAAAGAAGCTGTGTTGGCCTATGGCAGGGCAGAATATAAATAAGTGGGAAAATTAAATTGAATTCAGGGAGAAAGAAGGCAGAGTCAAGTAGATGTCATGTAGCTGCCAAAGGAGAAAGACATCAGAAACTTACCCATAAGTCACGACCATGTAGCAATACAAAGCTTAATAGAGATGGGTTAATTTAAGATTTAAGAACTAGCTAAAAATATGTCTGAACCATCAGCCAAACAGTGCTGTAATTAATATAGTTTCTATGTGATTATTTGAGTGTGGGTAGCTGGGGAATATATGTACAACCTCTGCTTACAGCAGGGCCTACTGTGACTCACTTCTTAATGCCAAAATATAGAACTCTCAACTCCTTCTACAGCACCTGGTCTACCTGCATGCCACATGCTTCAAGCCATGACAATAATGGACTACAATCTGAACTGTAAGCTAGCTAGCTCCTGTTAAATGTTTTCTTTTATAAGAGTTCTTGTAGTAATGGTATCTCTTCACAGCAATAAAAACCCTAAGAAACGCCCATTGCTTAAGATACCAGAACTTTGGCTGAAGAATATAGAGAAACCAGTTGAAGCCTTCCAGAAAACTTCCTCCCTGATGGTCTGTTTCATAGTGCCGAAAGACTGCTTGGGAAAAGCAAAACAGTCAATGGTCTTAACCAGTGTGAGACCCTGCACATGACAATACTGACCTTCCCTGGATGGTATTCACACTGGTAGCTTAGCACATGACTGCTCTGGGAGAGCTGATCATTTTCTGCTGAGGTGTGAAGGCTGCTGTAAAGCAGGGACTTTCAGGTTTGATGCTCCAGTCCTGAGGAAAATTCTAGCTTAGACAGGCTCTATGGTAGAAATCATGACCATTGTTTTGTTAAATGGTCATTTTCACAAAGTTCCTTCTTAACATGTGTATTTATATCCATTGACTCAACTTTTCTCAATCGTGTTTAACTTTTTCCAGGTAATAGCAGTTAAGAGAAAGATGCATAACTCAAAGAGCTAAGAAAAAGAAACCGAATGCTCAGCCTTAAACTAGACATTTATATTAATCACACCCCACATCACAAAGACTCAGGAAATCATATGAAGTAGAAGCAGAAAGAATTTAAGGAAAAAGAAGATGAGAAAGAGCTTGGTTAAATGCTGTCTTGTGATGAGAGTTTGTTCATGATCTAAAAAATAAAGTTTGCCTGAAGAGCAGGGTGCAGAGCTAGCCACTAGTTACCCACAGAGGCCAGGCAGTAGTGGCACACATCTTTAATCTCACTATTCAGGAGACAGAGGCAGACAGAGCATTGTGAGTTCAAGGCCACTTTGGGCTACACGAGATTGAATCAGTCTAAAAGAGAATCAGGGTCAGGTGGTGGTGGCTCACGCATCTTTACTCCCAGTACGTGGGAGTCACATGCCTTTAATCCTAGCACTAGGGAGGTGGAGACAGGAAGGGATATGTCTGATTAGAGTGAGGAAAACAAGGCTGGAGGAGACAGGAGCTCCAGGCATTCCAGTCTGAGGTTTTGTAGAGACCGCATTCAGTCTCAGGATTCATAGGGACAGGCTCGCCCCTTTGGTCTGAGGATTCAGTAGAGCTAAGAACTAGTGGCTGGCTGCTCTGTTTCTCTGATCTTTCAGCATTAACCTCTATCTGACTTTGGGTTTCATTATTTAGAGCAATTAGAAATTACATAACACTGACTTCTCAATATGATGTGGCTATCATACTCATGAACTCACGTCAACTGGAGTTACCTGTATAAAATTTGCAAAGCTCAAACCCAACAAAATTCCAGCATGGAATGCATAACATATCCCTAGGCCCATCCCTTGTTGTGCCATTACTGATATTTGAGAGTTGCTCTGGGAGGGATTATCAGTCATTTTAGAAGATGTGAACACTGGTAAGATCCCTATGATCCAGATTAATCATAATGACCAACAAAGTAGTCTAATGAAAAAGTTCACCAGTAATTAAAAAGCATATAAATAAGCAGCATCATGTCCCCCCGAAGACAATGATCTCTTAACTATGGGGACATTTCATTACACTGAAATGGAAAATTAAAGTTATATATTTAATTAGGTTATAAATCACCAGACTGTAAAATGGAGAACTTATCATGGATGAACCAGACTGGTCGCACACATTCTTAATTGCAAAGGATGGGTATAAAAGGTCAATTTCACATAATACATGATGTGAGAAATGAGACATTTCTATTGTTAAACACTGAAGACTGAAGATACTCCCAAGCCATAGGAAGTGAACAGACTTCGAAGTGTAGAAGCTGAGAACAGATTCTCCATTGGTGCCTCCAGGAAGGAATTTGACCTTGGGACACTTGACTTTAGCCTAACTAAATTCTCTTATACTATAAAACTGTAACTATAAAACTAAACAAAAAGTATCTCATCATAAATAACTAAACTTCCAATAATATTTCTTAGAAAGAATAAGACCTATCAGAAAGTAGAGTTAGGAGTTAGAAAAGTCCTATCTGTGAGAGTCTTGTTCTTATAAGTGCACCATAATCTAGACTATCAAATTTTTACCTGATACATTTCTTAGTACTGTGATTGATGTAGGCAAGTTACAGCACTGCATATCTAGAACAAAAGAAAATCTTGCTTATCATTTTCTTTAATAATCATAGGCTTCCTTAGTTTTAAAGTTCTGAGCTGCTGTAAGAAACACAACCTCTGCATACACAACATCCACATGGTCTACATCACATAATACCTGAAGCACACAGGGACATAGGCAATAAAGTCAACTGTATTGAAGTTCAAATTCTTGTTTTGCTTTAACTAACAGGGTTATTTTTGATCCTAGAGTTTGATGCAACAGAATCTCTACAGCATGAAACAGCAATTTGTAGGCAACTGTAAGAGGGGTAACATGAAACTCTGAGCTGGTGTTCTTTACTGATCTAACAGAACTTTGAACATCTTATTACTTTAATATGTAAATTACATTTTTCAAATCTCAGTGAATTAAGGCTATGGCTAAAAGTGAGATCTTGTTTAAATTTATTTATGTAGACAAACATTAACCTAAGTGCGGCTTTTCTTACCACTTCCCTATCTTAAAGACCAGTATGTCTACGTGTTTACGGTACAATGACATAGTTCAGTGTAGATACTTTTAGTTGCTATGTGAACTTGGGAAGTTACAAAACTAAACTCTGAAAATCAGAAGGGCCTTGGCCACATGTCAAAATGTTGGCTAGACATTAAATGAGTTAATATGTGTAAAGTGAGTAAAGTTCTCTCAGAGAGCAAACACAATAAATTTTAATTTTTTTAAATTATTAATTGCATTTCAATGAGATTTGGTTAACACTCGTGAGAATTCTATCCATTTTTACATTTCTTCCTGTAACAATTTCCTCATAAATCATTAAGAGCTATATATGGCATAAAACAATATTTTTATGAGGATTAGTTTATGGAGTTTATATAGGACTTCGAGAGCAGTGCTTCAGGAAAAAGTAATTCAAGATAAGTCTCAAAAACAAAAATTAATAGAGATCTACCTCTGCATTCTGATGTTATTGAGTTCTACAAAAGAAATCTGATTAATGCTGTAATTTAATTTAAGCATGGAAGATGTGATACTTTAAAACAGCTATTATGAGAAGATTCGCTCATAGAAGTAAATAAAATACTCACAAAACAGATATAATGTCTACAAGAGCCATTTCCAAGAGGGTGTTTTTTCCCCCTTTTCGATGAATGCTTAAAGCTTTCCTTCAAGCTCTTGGTTAATCTATTGATCTGTGAAGCACAGCGCACTCCAGGGAGGCAATTCAGTTGACACTATAGCAACTGAAGAGATGAATAATGATCATACCATTTGGTAATTAAACGTCTTACAAACCTTTTAAATGACTACACATCAAAAAAGCCAAATGAGGTCAAGCATATTTTATTTTTTATTCCCATACTAATGCTATTAACAATCTTTAAAAAATATCAAGATTAAAAGGGCATACTAAAATTAATTTAAACTATTTAAAGACAAGGTATGCATTAGATAGCTTACTATTTGATTATATGTGAAATCTGTTCTCTTCATACAGAGTG
Organism: Alexandromys fortis; assembly: GCF_014885135.2. Lineage (NCBI taxonomy): Eukaryota > Metazoa > Chordata > Mammalia > Rodentia > Cricetidae > Alexandromys > Alexandromys fortis. Next base: position 10,672,828 of record NW_026067933.1, read on the forward strand.
ATTTCTAGTCTTGTATTTTGTTTTTAAGGAGGTTATACAAATAATTAAAATTATTTTTTTTAGAATGGGCAAGAATAAAGGAAAGTCTTAATTAGCATCAATAAAAAAGAAATGTAGTAAGAACTCTACCACTTACAGAGAAAAAAAACCAAACCATTTCAAGCGTGGTTTTCAGAATATAATTACAACTTCAATTAATAATATTAAAGCAATGTTACTTTTATAAAAATTGACACATTTAATTTACTTTTCAATCCAGCATTGAATATTACCCCATCACGCATGTACTATTCTCAAAAGGATTAAATACTGGAGTTTAAAATATAACTAAGTGGTACTTCAATGATGGCCCATTCGTTAAGAGCACTGATTGCATTTCTTGAGGGCCAGGATTCATTCCAGCACCCACATTATGACTAACAACCAGGGCATTAATTGCAATTCCAGAGCATGTGATGCCTTCTTCTGGCCTCAACAAGAACTGCACACATGAGGTTTATAGACAAATATGCTAGCAAAGCACCAATAAATGTAAGAGAAAAATAAATAAATGTAACAGGCATTTAAGTGTAAAAAGTATAAACACATACTTAAGGGCTTTGAAAATGATAGTGCATGTCATTTCATTGGCTGAAGTGCACTTTACATTGCCATAAAGCCTCAGACACTTACATTACAATATAAAGACCAAACAATCTTACAGTGAGAATTTTAAAACCCTTAAAGAAGACACACCAATATATAATTATGTAAATTGTACTGTACTGAACTTATTTAACATGCTGTTAAATAATCACTTCATTTATTTTAATCTTTATACTTATGAATCATTAAACTATAAAAGTACTCTACACAATTATAATAAAACCTAGAGCAGAAAATATGAAATAATTGATAATAGAATAAAACATCAGGGTTTCATCTTTGTTTGTTGAAGAATCTGTTATTCTGTCAAAATTCTACTTTAATGTGAAATATTTTAAATAAAAGAATACAGTTTTAATAAAGCAAGCATATTGGGCCATAAAAGTGACCAAAAGCTAAACAAAAATCCAGTCCAAATATGGTATGGGAAATGTTTATTATTCAAAAGATGAGAGGGTATGGGTATTCTGAGTTCTAAGAAAGGGATGACCAGGCCATATCATAAAACACAAAAAGTGAAATTAGATTTCTCACAAAAAGAAGGTAAAATATTCAAGAAAGTAATGCCACAAGTGTACTGTCGGCTTCAGGAGTATTGCTATAGTGTTGTGGTAGTTCGAATGAATGTGATTGGCTCCCATAAAATGACAGGGAGGGGAACTATTAAAAGGTGTAACTTTTGGGAATAGGTGTGGCCTTGTTTGAAGAAGTGTGTCACTGTGGAGTTTGACTTGAGTTCTCACACATGCTCAAGTCACGCCCAGTGTCTCAGTTCACATCCTGATGCCTTCAGATCAAGATGTAGGACTCTCAGCTCTGTCTCCAGCACCAGGTCTGCCTGTGTGCCACCATGTCGCACCATGACCATAACGGACCAAACCTCTGAAATTGTAAGCCAGCACTAATTAAATGTTCTCCTTTAAAAGAGTTGCTATGGGCATGGTTTCTCTTCGCAGGAATAGAACCCCTAACTAACGTAAGAGTCATTGTCTATTTTTACACTTTTAAGCGAGACACTACAAACATCCCGGAGTGGTTTTTTATTAGGCTCTATAAAAACAACATGTACTTCAATAATTATTTCTTTATCAGTCCAGGTACTAGATGTGAAGTTACTTGCCTTCAATCATATTTTCTTTCCTGTGTGCAGCATTTCTTCACAATCATATGCAATACAAATTTCTAATAGCTCATGCTTACAGTTCAAAATCCAGGTCCAACAGTATCTGTGCCAGTTACTCACCAATGAATAGTCTAGATTTTATCCAAGCTTTTCACAGTCCTATTACAAACCTGTAGACTTGCAACAAAATATTACAAACTTTACACTTTGCATCAGTATGTAACTTACCCCATCATTTCTGACTTAGGCAGGGGAGGTGGGTCATCTGCCCAGACTTCCATAAGGCTACACTTAGCTCTAGACTAGGCATTTACATCCAACCTTAACAGGTTGTTGAGTTCCTTTACCTCTGGCTTTATAAGACTGGAAAACATGTTTTATCCAGCTCCAAGTCCATGGCTATGTCAGCTCTCAGAAGGGAAGTTCATAGTTCCCAAAAATGTGTCCACTCACAAACCAATTTAAAACAGGAATTCTGCTTCCTCAAATTCAGAAAGATGTTCCAGTCTTACATAGAAAAGCATACTTCAGAGACTGCCTGTTTTGCAGTATTTTGCTTCCTGTAGAAGAATCTCACGTGATTCAATATGAGGAATACATGCTGAGATCATGGACTTTCCTTTGGATGCATTATCATGTAAAAACTACCACAGTTTAAACACTACAATTGCTCTGAGTGATTCATGTTTGTGCTGTATCCAAATGCATGGTCTACAATCATCTACAATACAGAGTTTCTTAAAGATATTCAAATTAGTCTGCAAAGAAAACATAGTTAAAAAGCAAAACAGTTAAGAAGGCAGCTAATAAGTATTGTTAAAAATTATGGAAACCACAATCTGACAAGTAAATTTCAAAAAAGAAAAAAAAAGAAATTTTGTGGCTGATTTGTGCTGATTACCACCCACAGGGGCTTGTTTACTCTAGCTTTTGAATATATTAATATTCAACTTCTCATATAATGCGTACAATAATGAGTAGATACTTCTGCCATATTATTTACCTTCCATAGTTGACTAAAAATTAAAGCATAAATGCACATAGAATGTATACAAATGCCAATTACTAAATTTCATGAGGGAATATTCATTCCTTTAGTTGTTGATCCATCATTGAATGCAAAGAACTCATGGCAGAAATTTCTTCCTCTGTGTAAATATTCCTAAAGGATTCTTCTCAATTACACTGGCAATTAGAAAACTATTGTACAGAATTACACACTCTAACATTTCAGAAATTTAATAAAAATTTCTGAAAAATATCTCATTTGATTAAATCATATGCCACTTGAGTTCAGATTTGAACCTCAGGAGAAATAATCTCAACAAGTATACAAATAATTTCAAGGACAAAGATACACCTTGAAGAGTCTGAAACTTAGAGGGGAGAATTTGTGATTACAATAACTTTAAATATTATTAACACCTATGGATAAGGTTTATGTTTAGCAATCTTGTGAAAATAATAAAGAATAATAAGCTTGTTTTCAAATTCATAAACAGAAACACAAAATCTTTCTGACTATATATAATCTATTTTTTCTTACAAAATTCTGAAACCTTTCCTTACGTTTCTAATGTATAGATAAAGCTTCTATTATTTGAGTGACACTGTGTATCTAAATAATCTTTTTAGTTTTGTTTAGAACTGTCTAGTTCTCAACGGTATAAAGAACGGCAGAGATTATGACTCATGCGGCAATCTATATTTATCTGTCACACTTATGACTATTATATAAGTGGGACAATGACATAACCACTTCATAAAATCTTATCTAGTCATGTCAATCACAACAGATAATAGTATATTAAGTTATTTATCATATATATCCAACAATTCACTTTAATGCAAGCAAAGACAGTGAGGAAATATTTTTGTAAAAGGGTGTTGTGGAGAACATGGGTAGCGCTCTAGGAGGAAATAAGGCAGATATGATCATTTTTTGCATATGCATGAAATTATCAAAAACATAGAAAAACATTTAAAAATGTTTTACTCATGCAAAATGTAGATTTTTGTCATAAGGTGGTACGGGAGAATTGTCTGTACTCTGTCAATCATGTTCTAAATAAATGCTGATTGGCCAGGCAGGAAGTATAGGTGGGTCAACCAGACAGGAAGTAGAGGCAGAGCAAAGAGAAAAGGAGAATTCTAGGAAGGAGGAAGCCCATTCCTCTCCGTTCTGTGCAGACCACCGAGAAGCAAGATGTAACCTACCCAGCTGAGAAAGGTACTGAGCCATGTGGCTACAATAGATAAGAACAATGGGTTAATATAAGTTATAAGAGCTAATAAGTAGCCTGAGCTAATGGGCCAATCAGTTTTAAACTTTTGTTTTGTTTTTCAAGACAGGGTTTCTCTGTGGTTTTGGAGCCTGTCCTGGAACTAGCTCTTGTAGACCAGGCTGGTCTCGAACTCACAAAGATCCGCCTGCCGCCACCTCCCAAGTGCTGGGATTAAAGGCGTGCGCCACCACCGCCGAGCTTGCCAATCGGTTTTATAACTTACGGAGATCTCTGCGTGATTTTCTTTGGGGCTTGCCAGCTGTGGGGTACTGGGCAGGACAGAAACCCCAACAAGCAGGCCTTCATGTTACAATCAGGGCTTAAAAAGCACTTCGCCTAGTCTGTTTCATCTTAGGACAAATTCTAAGCTATATGATGCAAAGGAAGAAGTGCCTCCCTGGTTATAAATTACAACTCTGGAAGATAAGTCATTCAGTTCCTAAGATATGTGAAATGTCCACAAATTTCAAAAGATATAAAAGCATCTGAAGTGGTCTGAAAGAAAATGGCCTCCAAATGGAGGGGTGACTTGGTTGGGAGTTGGTATCACCTTGTTGGAGTAAGTTTGTCACTGGGAAGTTATTACGTTTTGATGTCTCCAATGTTCAGTGTGACACTGAGTCCACTTCCTCTTGCCTTCTGCCAAGATGTAGCCAGCACCAGAGCTGCTTGCCGGTCGCCATGCTCCCTGCCTCACGACAATGCACTAAACCTCTGAAATTGTAAGCTGCCACCTCAATATTTTCCTTATAAGAGTTGCTGTGGCCATGGTGTCTCTTCACAGCATCAGAAACCCTAAGACACTATCCAAAGACTCATAACACATGAAACACAAAATACCATTGTGTTTATAAAGTCAAAATGCGGAGCTGACACATAAGTTAGGACATACTGCATTGCTATTGTGAGGACTGCTTGATTGATCACATAGAGTGAATTCTATCTAGCCAGAGAATTAAAACTGTTGAGAGGAAGGGGAAAATGTTTCCTATGAATAGATGCATAATGAATAAGGTTTAAGTCATATAGAAAATCATTGACTGAAAAAATAAGAAAGCACCAGTCACGTAATCCCCTACCACCTCCAAATAAACAATGATAACATTTCAGTATATAGAATTTCTTCTATGAATAAATAAAATTAATGACCCTAAAATAGGGTTTAAGTCCATATTATTCACCTAAATATTATTGGTTATTTCATTGGTTTGTTATAATATTTTTTCTGATCACTTTCACACCCAAGGTTATTTAGGTTGACTTGCTATCTGCATTATCAAGGAACATAAATCAGTGTATTTAATTGCCAACTTTAGAGTACAACAAGAACTTGAACTTGGAAAACCAGGACCTAAAAGTGGATGTGTTAAAAGTGAATTTTCTTGCATTTATTTGCAGGAGACAATGGCATTGAAACCACATTTCTACACTTTGGATAACCTGTCTGACTTCTTCTAAAACAAACTTCCACTTTGGCTTTCCCTATTAAACTGTCAGTCACCTTTTATAAGTACCATGTAAACACAGGATACAACCAAATCTAGAATGAAATTTGCATCCTACTGTTGAATAATTAGTGTTTGTATATTTGTAAGAATATTTACATCTTCAAATGACTAACATCTAATTCATGTAAACAGTGAATGAAAAAGAAAGTCACTATCTTTACTAGTCAAGAAGCAAGAAGTGCTCCAGGTAAGATAATTAAATTCTAAAATTATTTATTTATACACATTTTATGAAAATAACTTTTTAAATATTTATTGTAGGGTAAGTCCCACCCCTTAGGAATGAAATCTGGCAGATGGATGTGTTTCACTTTGCAGAATTTGGCAAATTGAAGTATGTTCACCACACCATTGACACTTATTCAGGCTTTCAGTGGGCAACTGCTTTAAGTTCAGAAAAAGCTGATTCAGTAATCACTCATTTATTAGAAGTCATGGCTATCATGGGTATACCTACACAAATAAAGACAGATAATGGTCCTGCTTATGCCTCTAGGAAAATGAAACGGTTTTTTGACTATTACAATATCAAGCATGTTACAGGTATACCATACAATCCTACAGGTCAAGCAGTCATAGAAAGATCAAATCGAACTATAAAGGATATGTTGAATAAACAGAAAGGGGTGGAAAACACCCCCAGAAATAGGTTACATAATGCTTTGTTAACCTTGAATTTTCTTAACGCTAATGAGAAGGGGACAACGGCTGCAGAAAGACATTGGATAATGGAAAAGTCTACTGAACTAAATCAACCAGTTTATTTCAAGGATGTGCTGACCTCACAATGGAAGCCAGGAGATGTGCTGCGTTGGGGAAGGGGTTTTGCTCTTATCTCCACAGGTGAGGAACAATTGTGGATACCGTCAAAATTAATAAAGGTTCGGTATGAAGAAGAAAAGCCATTTGGAAAAGATAAATAACAATTCATTCACAAGGATGGCGAGCATACTGATGGTAAGGAATTCAGGTAGGTTGGGGGCAGGGTTCTTTTTTTTTTTTTTCCATCTCCACAGGAAAATACTGATCTTCAAAGAATTTAAGGGACCCTGAATATTTAATAACTGATGGATGGAAAATAGTTACGACCCACTAAGACTCAACAGTAACATGAGTAAGTATTGATTATATATATATTTTCTTTTTTCTCTTTGAACGCTTCTTTATAAATATGTAGAGCTGGTTTTGGAGTTGGACTATGGCTCAGTCCCTCTTCAATTCCAAGCCTGTTGATAAGAGATATCTCAGAGTTTCTGTCTCAGATCAGGAGCCATGAAATGGGACAGAATGAGGATAATTATATACTTGATAAACTTTCTTTGCTTTTCCTCATATCTGTGTCTTTCTTTATATGTCAGAATATGTCCTTGTTGTTAATGTTTAAATTTCCCATAACAAGCAACAAATTTCCCTACAGTAATTTTTGAAGTTTCCAGGATGAAGATGGGGCCCCACAACATCAACTCAACCTGGTTTTTATGACGTCATGAATATTTTTTTTCTTTTTCTCTTTTTTACGCGCTAATATGAGACCTGTTTTTTGGTACCAACTGCACAAGACAATTTCGAATGGTGCACATTTTTGACAACACTCTGGCCGGACCTTCTCAAAGTGCTCAGGGACTAGTTATAATTTTCTTAGGTCAAAGGTTAATTTGGGAATTTTACCATCATTTGCTTTCACAGGAGCCCCTAAGGAGAACATCGCCCCCATGTCAGCTTGAAGCAATCTTAGAGGACGACGTCCCCTCTCCCAACAGAGTTTGCCCTCAGGGTTAGGGACATCTTTTAGTGGTTGGTTTGGGGTTGAGGGGATGGGGAGATGTTTTATGGAATTAGGGGTATGTTCGAAAAAAAAAAAGGGGGGGATTAACTGGTTTGATGGGATGATTGGTATTTGTGAGTTACTGTTTTTAGAAAATTGTATTGGTACTGTTTTCTGTATATTGACATATTGAATATTGAATGTGAGTGTTCCTACCTCTATTTTTGTATAAGAATATGCTTATATTGTATTGATACATCTACCATATCACAATGTACATTTCTACCTCTGATACTATTTATGTAATAACATTGTTTACATTTGATATGTAATGACATTGTTTACAGATGAAGATCATTGTCTTCATATATTGCACAGTTGTTTATTGTTTTAGTCTTTAAGTTAGATAGATATTGAGAATTATATAGATTAATAGTCATCTAAGTTTGTCATTTGTAATTAGACTAATCAGGTTCTTTAGATATATAGAGATTATACTCAGTATAGATAGATAATCTTCAACCTCTTTGGAGAGCTGTAGAATATGGCCTTTAATATAACTCAGAGTTTCGTGATAGTGAGACACAATTGCTCCTGGCAACACCGCTCTATTCCCGAGAGAACGTTGAGCACCAAAGACACTCCACTGGGAGCTTGTCTTCTTGGCAGAACTGGCCTTTGGGTTAAGAAAAGCCCATACCTCAACCACTGACAAAGATACAGAGCGTGCATCAATGGATACAACAGGACTGTCATATCCTGCCAAGACAGGGTAAGATAGTTTTGAAAAGTTCCTTGCCTTTAATAATGGTATGTCAGTTATGTTAGGCCTTAGCCAAAGTTGGTTGACTCAACATTGCAAACGAGACTTTGGGTGATTGCTCAGGTAGTCAGTTGTCTTTGTCAATTGTTACACATTTGGATCGTTTGTTAAGTAATATTTATTGCCTTCTCGGATCTTTGATGGAGTTGAAGATTATATAATTGTAGTTACTCTCTACATTATTTAGACTCCTTGAGATAGAATGTTTAGCAAAACTTTTGATTCTCAATATTGTTTGTTATATTTATTTGTTATTATTGTATATAGTTGTATTTGGTTTAGTTCTGTCTTATTTAGACAAAAGGGGGAGATGTAGGGATAAGTCCCACCCCTTAGGGGGCGTGTTCGCCTCAGGCTAAAGTTTTCCTATAAATTTGGCGAGCATGCTCCCAGCGCTCGCTTCTGCTTTCCTGGTCTCCGCGGGAACGGTGGTTCTTTAAGTCTATTCCTCCATTAAAGCTGTCTATATTTTGACAATCTGTCTGCATTCGCTTACGCCGTTACAATTTATTATCTTAATGAAAGGAAGCCAATTATTTCAAAGGAAATAGGATTATTATAATTGGCTTTAGCTAGTCAACACCTATCTCTTGGTATAAGGATAATGTCAGGTTCTATGAAGTTTTTCCCATTGAGAATAATGAACTATATCTTAGCAATATGAAGACTGTACTAGCAAAGACAAAGAAATACATTGTATAGTAATCTGACTGTACACATCTGACAGAAATGCACATGACATCTTAAGATGTCATGAATGACATGTTATTCATGTCATGTTAAGAGTAAAGAATGAAGTTATTTTATCATTAATAAATCCATATTATAGATAAATCTAAAGTGAAAACAAAGATACAGTTTCAGAATACATAGTTTACTAACAAAATATAAAGTAATTATAAAGAAATCATATTCAATTGACTATATATAAATAGTTCTACAAACATCTATATTTGTTTATTGGATTTTCTCAAATATTTTCTTTTTCAGTCTACTTTTTTATTTAAAAATAATGTACTTTTCTGTGTATAGTGTAACCCAGAATTTACTTCATTTATATTATATTGGTTTTAAGTTGCTTGGTATCCCTGAAAGGCAGAGTGTTGGGCCTCTCAGGAAGATGGTCGGGTTCATGGCCCAGCTCAATTCAAGCACTACTTAGTTGTAGAACACTAGCAGATTTCTTCACTTTGATGAGATCCACCCTTTTATTGTAAACCGAAGTTAGCAATGGTGACAAGTACCCAAAGGATCACTTGGAAGGGTATCTAGTACTGAATCAATCTTCAGGTATTCTCCAGGTGTATTAGATATGAATTAATCTTCAGGTATATTAGTTATACAGCTATGGAATCCAGAGTGCTGAAAGAGCATCAATAATGACAACAAAACACACAATAGTATACAGAAACAGCATTATTTTTAAATATAATTAAGCACATGTTTAGAGGGGAATAAGGAATATAGATCAAGGTATAGGTCAAGAGGAGAACAGAATCCTGATCATTAATATGGCTGTAATGATAGAAATACTTCTCATATTCAAAATATTCCTGAATATCTCCTGCTGAAAATTTTTTTTACAATCTCAGTGTCATCCTTTCCTGATTTCAAGAAAAAATTAATTAACATTTTATTTATTAAATTGCAGGGAAATTCATACTCAATATTAAAAGCAATAAATAGAGTTTATATGAATATGTACATCTGGACAGAAAGTTTTTGATATTTACTAATACCACAATGAAAGAATGTTCAGAAGCTAAAATATGAAAATATTTATCAAATACCAGATAAATAATTATGTTCTTTATTCCATAATATAAATTAAACTACAATGTCTTTTTCAGTATTCCCTGAAAAGAACACAAAATATATCTATTCTTATTCCAGTCACATATTATTAGAGAAGTGGAATCCCTAAGACTAATGGAATTCTATGGGAGAAAAAGAGTCAAAATCACTGTCAAGAACCAGGTTACTCTTGACTGTTAAGTGATTAAATGTAAATGGAAGAAAATGATTTCTTTAAGACGGCTCAATGTATGGCTAGGAAATTGGCTGACTCAAGGTGTTTGTCTTAGGGCTTCTATTGCTGTGAAGAGACACCATGACCACGGTAACTCTTATACAGGAAAACATTTAATTGTGGTGACTTGCTTGCAGTTTTAGAGGCTTAATCCTTTATCATCATGGTAGCATTAAGACTGACATGGATCTGGAGGAGCTAAGAATTCTTACATCTTGACTCAAGGCAACAGAAAGTGGTCTGTCTCAGCAAGTGTGACTTGAGCATATAAGAGACCTCAAAGCCCGCTTTCACAGTGAGACATTTCTTCCAACAATTCCATACCTCCTAATAGTGCCTGTGCCTTTGGGGCCATTATCCTTCAAACAACTACAGTAGAGCAGTAGAAACAGGTGTATCCCAGGAGCAAACTGGCAACCCCTTCTATCCTCCCTCATCTCCTCCCCATGCCTGTAACCCATGACTCAATTGGATTCCAGTCACTTACAGACCTGATAGTCTAGCTGAAAGAAGTAAATGTCTTCAGTGGAAGACTCTGTCTTAGGTGATGTCTCCAGAATTCCTCCATCGACATGAGTACCTACATATATGTACACATTGTACACTCCCCTACAGAAAGATGGCCCATTATTCATATGAGAATGCACTGTGTCTTTGTGCATATAACTAATGCCAGAATGTTTAAATAGTTTTAATAACCAGCTATTGATTATGAGAACTGGTGGATAATTTGGATAGCTAGAAACAAGATAAATCTATTTAGAATATATCACTATGTGATGAAAAATGAGTATTTGGATTAGCAAGATTTGTAACTACTGTATACAGTGAAGAATGGTTAAAAACTGAAGTAGCTTCCCTGCTCCCCTATCCAACCTTCCTTTATCCCAATCATCCCGTTTCCCAAGTTCCCCCCAACCTCCCCTTCTCACTAGAGGGGCTCCCAGGTGCCCAGGGCGATGTCCCCAGTTAGTTCCTGGGGCAGCTGAGGACAGAGAACCTGAAATGACCCTATCCTATAGCCGTACTGATGAATATCTTGCATATCACCATAGAACCTTCATCTGGCGATGGATGGAGATAGAGACAGAGACCCACACTGGAGCACCCGACTGAGCTCCCAATGTCCCAAGGAGGAGCAGAAGGAGGGAAAATAT
>NW_026067933.1:10684334-10698444 GCF_014885135.2 Alexandromys fortis
GCCTAGCCAGTTTGGATGTTCACCTTCCTAGACCAGAATGGAGCGGGGAGGACTTTGGACTTTCCACAGGGCAGGGAACCCTGACTGCCCTTCAGACTGGAGAGGGAGGGAGAGAGGAGTCGGGGGAGGGGGAGAGGAGAGGGAGGAGGGGGAGGGAAAAGGGAGACAGGGAGGGAAATGGGAGGCGGGGAGAAGGCAGAAATTTTTTTTCAATAAAAATTATATTTAAAAAACTGAAGTAGCTTTTAAATTTAAAAAAAATCACAGCAGAAATTATGGAATTATGGGGGTGGGGCAAAGAAAACCTCTTCTCAACCTGTTAGTACAAAACTTTTCTAACAGCAAACATTACTGCTTTCTTCTGTGAGTATTTTCTTTAGTCATATCATGGCAATAACCAAAAGCAGAAGAATTCTTTTTGCTGGAATATCACAAGACAAATCTATAGTGCAGTTGCTAATACTGTTCCTCTTTGATATCCCATATCCTGGCCTCACAGCTCAAATAGTGCTCGGAGCACCCTCTGCTCACACTGTCCACATGATTTTTCAGTACAAAGTCTCAGTCATAAACATCCTTCCAAAAAGCACATGGTTTAATCTGTCACAACAAAATCCCACTTCTTGGTATGAACTTTTAGTACTTTTCTATTGCTGTAACAAAACACTATGCCTATGGCAACTTTCACAACTGCAGGTTTATTTGGGGTTACATTTATAGAGGTGTAAGAGCACCTCACAGTTATGTTGGGAAAGAAGGAGCAACAGACAGACACGGTGCCTGAAAACAAATAGCCAGGGGCTCACATTTCAAACCACAAACAAGAAACAGAGATGGATAACCAGAAATGGCACACTTTTGAAACCTCACAGCCTGTCCGAAGTGACACATATCTTCCAGCAAGACCACACCCTTTAAGTCTTCCCAAAATAGTGCCAATAACTGCAGAACAAGCATTTATATGTCTGAGACGTATAGGCATATCTCAGTTAAACCACCACATGTGCTACTGTTAACATTTCATAGAATTTTAGATACTAGGGCCATTCTACCAACTGACTGTCCTATAAAAATTTTAGATGGCAATACAAACAAGTCTTTTGCATTATTCTGAAAAATATGAAAAAAAAGTTCTTTTCTCCAAGACAAACAATCTGGGAAGCATACAATAAAAAAAAATCAAAGGATGTTTTCCTTCCAAAGTTTCTAAATGTGAACACATAATGTTTATTAATGAACAAAAGATTCAACTTTAAGATATTCTTTTAGGAGTGACCAAGAATTATAGCTATATGGAATCTCAAGATTCTGGAGTGCCCTTTGGAAAATCCATCCATTTGTGTTGTTTATTAAATTCTCTGAGACTACTGATCCATGCACTTTAGTGTTATAGAAAAAGAAAGAAAAGAATTTCTTCAAAATATTGTTGTCTTAAAAGTTTTTCTCCCTATTGATCTTTTGCAGGTGACTCATTTAATACCAAAATGGCACCATAACTTCATAATTAATTTAGCATTTTTATTGCACTGAAAAAAGGTGAATTTTATAAGTCAAATACTGACGGAATATTTATCCCATCTTATACTGAACACAAAAAGTATTTGATCCCACTTCTTAGTCTTTTTCAAGGGCTTAAACCTGCCAAATTATTCCATTTGACTTCAGAGAATTCTCATATGGCAATCTATTTTATTTACCTTATCTTCAATAAAATGGTTGAGTGAGCGTCAGCAACTCTAAGACACTCTGAGTTTCAATCAATCTTCAGGCAAAGGCATCAGTCTGTATTATACCTACTGTGCTGGGAGTTACAGGTAGAGTTTAGAATAAGACAGAAGCAGAGTAAAAATGCAGGCCAAGCTTAATGAAGCCACACTGAAGAGAAAGCCCTTCCCTGGCTCTCACAGGCATGGTTTCTACAACACCAGGGGTGAGTTCAACACAGGAAGAGTTTCTTAATAAGACTGACAGGTAAAAGGAGGCATCAGACTCCAACTTTATCTCACATGAAATCTAAAGTTATAGCCAATCCTTTATTCTTGAGAAGATTATATTAAAAAAACATGCTTGCATTCAGCAAACCTCTAAATTTCATATGGGAGGGGAAAAGAACCCTAAAATACTTTGCATGGGCTACCTTCTGTGGTGTTTTCATATAGTTACTAATGTGTCAGTAGTTTCAATGGACATCTCCTTACCAATTTGCATGGCATTTTAAATATAGCTGCTGGATTAGATTTTCACCACAAACCAATGAGAAAGTTTGAGCAACAACTTATTTTGGCAAATGAAATCACTAAAAACTAATTCCAAGAAACATAAAAGTGTTAGATGTTGTGAAAACACCTCCCCAAGTACAAACTTTGTAATAAGCGATTCTGGTTCATATTTGATATGGGCTATAAAACCTGATTATTGTAATATTGCTCTTCCCAGCAGATAAAACCATTAAAAAGATACTTAATGTTTTAGTTGAATTGAAAAGTAGGCCAGTTAACATTCCATATTTTGCTTTTGTGTGTGTGTGTGTGTGTAATGGTATCAAAACTTTGCAAGCACATATCTCTAAACCATAAATTTAAAATTGTAAATGAAAACTATTTTTACATGAAAAAGTTCTATTTGTATTGTCTGTTTTTTCTTGCAATGCAGGATTTCGGCTCAGATACTATCTTCACATCAACAGCAATACAATTTGAGCGGTGATTTCATGCAACGGTTTATACAAAATTTGAACTTTTACTTGTAAAACCACTCTTTCTTTTCTGAAAACCAAATGTATAATGCTTATGGCCAACTCAGCATTTCAAAAGAGCACTCCTCCAAACATCTATATGTGCATATCTATATTGCCAGGTTACACATATTTCTGATAGCTCCAAGAGACAAGGAGGAACAACAAGAAACTAATAGGACAGCTTATGCATATTACCATCCTATAGGGCTAAGAACATTTAAACTATTCTCTGCATAACTTCCATAAAAGAATGCTTATTTGACCAGCACACAAAACTACTTGGTCCTAAGTGCAACACTCATACTGATGTGATCATTTGAGAAGGTATTAAAATTGGGCTTTCCATGTTATAAAATCAGTATTCCAGATGAAGTCTAAAGATATTCCCACTTGGCTCACTAGCTTATAAATATACATGCCTATGCTTCCATTAAATTTTTGCCTGGGAGATCACATATTTGGTTAGTATTAATCCACATACTCTCCACAAAGACAGAAATAGTGCCAAATTTAAAGAAGTAGTTTTAGAGATGAGTTACTATCTTAATAAGAATTATCTATTGACACTTAAGGAATTATCCTCAAATTTTGTAAAATAAGAAAGAAAAATAAATGTATCATAATGAAGACAGAAAAGGCACCCAGCAGTTTAGTAGGGTGGGATTAGAAACAGCCTTTTAGGAGGTTGTGATGGAAGACAATAGGGGTGGGTGAAAGAGGAAGGAGCATTGGGAAAATAATAATAATAATAATAATAATAATAATAATAATAATAATAATAATAATAATAAAACATCCAAAACTGAGTCCTTCATACCGAACATCATTAAATCAGAACAGGGAACAGCCTAGCTTATGCCACAGAGTGCTGCTCATATGAAGGACCAATTAAACATGGAAGGGAAAACACATGACAGGAAAAATCAGAAATCCTGACACATAGGAAAGATACCGGGGTCTCTCTGTTACAGGCAGCATCAGCAAGTAGGTCGTTCGTTTACTTCTAAAGATGATCATTTCTAACTTGTGAATTGTAGCAAATTCTAAAAAGTCCAGCCCAGGCTGACCTGTATATAACACACTCTAGCCCACACTGGTCTTAGACTCACAGTGATTTTATCTTTCTCCCAAGTGCTGGCATACAGGCGTAAAAACTCATGCCTGTCTGTAGAAAAAGTAACTTTACAGTCGCTCTAACTTCTAAGTCCATATAATAGTAGAAATATCCTGGAAATTTTCCTTGAAAATTAAATGCTGGCACAGAGACCAACGTTCTAAACTGAAAAGATGTCACATACATAATTTATATATGATATAATTATATAGATATAGTTCTCAGTGAATACTTACTAAAAACTATTACATGCTCTGCTTGGAATATAGATCAATTATTCCTGTCAGTCACAGGGGAATAAGGCCAATGGTTATCTACATGAACCATCAGAGCAGATGTTATATGGTAAGACACAATGAAAACGAAGTCTTGACCCAGCTAAAAAAAACAGAGAAGAAATGACATCATTATAACAAAGATGGAAAAATAAAAAAAATGTGATTTAAAATGACAGAAGTAATTACAATAATAAAACAGGTATTAACTGACCACAATGAAGACAGGCACAAGGCATATAAATAAAGATTTCCATATAGGGAAAATAGGAAAGAAAGGTTGGTTATTTAATATTGGGTTTGGATAATACTAGAGAGCATAGTATCAAGCTGAGCTGTAGTCTGATATCATGAGCCACTCTGAAATAAGTAATGAATTTTTGGTAGCATTAAGGCTTATGGCAAAACTCTACAGCTATTTGTGAGCAAATAAATTATAAAGTTGCTTTTTGTCAGTATAATAATTATAAATATTATATAATAAATTATTCAAATTTTAAATTTGGAATTGCTATAAGGAGACAAACAAATGAACCTATCTCCCAAATCTGTGTCTCCAATTAATTTATCCTTCCTGTAATACCTTTCCAGTTCCAGGGCTGATAAGTCTACAAATGCCCAAGAATAAAGGCTCCTCAAAATACACTGCCCTATTATGATGAGTCTCTGGCATTATGCATATGCATTATTTACAGAAATGTGTGGTTAATGTTCACTTAGACCTGTGGAAACAAGGCCTGCCACTACAATCATGACTGAACCTTAATTAGCAAGTTTCAGAAGCAGTTTCGGGAACTGTACAAGAAACTAAATTCTCTTCTCGGAAGGGATTCAGCATTGTTCAAAATAATTTCTCTCATGATTCATTAATAATCTACTCATAATTCCTCCTTTATTTTATTTATTTATTTACTTATTTTTATTTACTTATTTTTAATCAGAGCAAAGACAAAGTTAATAAGAAAAACTTAGTAAGAACTATATAGAGTGGGAGTGGCTCGAAAAGCCGGTTCTGACTAGTTTTACGTCAACTTAACACAGCTAGAGTCATCTGAGGAGAGAACTTCAACTGAGCAAATGCCTCCATAAGATCCTGTTGTAGATATCCCTATTATACATTTTCTTAATTAGTGATTGATGTGGGATTGCCAGTTTATGGTGGGTGTTCCCCACCAGGGCTGGTTGTCCTGCAATCTTTTTTAATGTAATATTAGGAAATTATGGGGAGCAAGTCTGTGAGCAGCCCTTCTTCAAGGTTTCTGCCTCCAGGTTCCTATATAGTTTGAGTACTCCCTTGGTCTCCATCAAAAGACTGTGATTCAGGATAGGTAAACCAAACAAACCTTTCCTCTCCATGTCACTTTTGGCTATGACATCTCATCACAGAAACAGTGAGCCTAACTGGACAGTAATTGGTACCAGGAGTGAGGTATTGCTGTAACAGACATAATTATACTATTTCTCCTAGGACTGTGGAAGGACTTTGAAACTTTGAGCTAAAACTCCATGGCATGTTAAAAGTTCCATAGTCAATAGTATTAGAGCTGACAAGACAATGGCATAAGAACTGCAGTTGATGGAGGCCTGACATGAAATGTTCAGAAGAAATTTTAAAGGCTCAATTGGAGCCATTTACTAATTTGAATTAAGAATTTGTGGTTCTAGTCAATTGGAACTAAAGAACCATTCACAATTAACAAATGCCTAGCAACACCGAAGTGAAATTTTTGCTTTACTGGCACAAATGATGCTGGTTAGCTGGAGTTGAAAAATTACCAGTGATTAAGAAGAGATGAGCATCATTGAGGTTTAATACTCTGGGAGTGTTTCCTCGGAGGTAGCAAACAGAACCTGGGGTTCAGAAGCAGTCAAGGATATACACTGTGCTAGAAATTGAATTTGGTAGTTTAAGAGTCACTCATGAAGTGCTGGTTTTGAAGGTATGAAGGAGATCAAGGAGATCGTGGGAGGTTTGGCAGTGAGAGAGGGCAGAAGAATTTACCAGAATGGTCACCCTTAGGATCAGGTGAAGCACAAAGGTTGAAATGGGACATGCAGACAAGTTGAGGTTCAGCACCATGGAAAGAGCCTACCTACAGGAGGTTCTTGATGGAAGTGCAGCAGGAGACACCAACATTTTGAAGATAACAGCAAGACTGGATTACTGTCAAGGGCAGCTGAGGTGATGGAGTGGAGCCAGCCTGAACAAGGGTGATAGGCTACATGTTCTGTGCCAGGCACTTAGGAGGATTCCAGAAGATCATGGGCAAATCCCAGTCATTGAACACTCACTGATTTACACTGATAGAGTGGATTTTGCTTTGTTTAGATTTGTGACTCTTTCCTGGCTATTCCCTTTTGGAATAAGGAAGTATTTATTTTGCTTTTATACGCGTTCATAGCTGATAAACTTTGAATTTTTTAAAGAAATTTTTTATTGTTAAAAAGACTTTTTTTAAAGAGATAGAATTTAAATGTGTTTGTGTAAAAACTTTTAAGTTTTAAATGTTTTTATATTGTGATATTTATCAATATGAGATATTAGACATAAACAAAGAGGAAAGGTTATTGTTAAATAATGTACTGGTATGTCAACAGAAACGATGACTCTTATTTTAAATCCAATTATCTCTTCTCACATACAAGTAAATACTTTTAAAAGAGAATGGAAACATTATTATCAAAAGTATTCATAAAGATGGAGTATGTCAATTTTACCATTAACTTCAATGTGACCACTAATATCTCCTACCACACAAAATTTAGATGTTAGAAAAGCATGTGGTCTATTTTCATTATTAATTATGCACTATGAATCATGGGTAAATTACTTTTGCAAATCATGTGGGCTCCTTGTTATGTCCCTGCTTACCAAATGAAGATTATAGTCTCAGCTTCACTTTCATCATAAAGATAATTAATGAGAATATGGAGTCAATACTGGTCACATCACTTTGAAAACCATAAATTCTGGCTAAATGTCGAGTCATTTCATTCTGTGTTTGGCAAAGTGACAAAGTTGATAAAATAACAGCAACATAATCATAGGTAAAGCAGAACATAAAATAACTATAATTAATGCAGTTGACATAAATCCCTCAGGGGAGTTATGGTGGTTCTATCTTGAGAAAGGTATAGAAATGCGGAAGGCAATTTACACAGAAATGAGGTCCTGAGGCTCACCAGTGACAAAGGGAACCCACTGAGGAATATTTCTGAAGAAGTCCAGAAAAATAATTCCCTTCCCTTTGGGGTCTTTCTTTCAAAAAATGGGAGGAGGGGTTAAAAGTTGACTTACCAAATAGAACATTGTAAAAAAAAATCCTCACTTAACTTTTGCTTTATGCTGGGCATGGTGAAATAGGTTTTTAATCTCCGCACTTGGAAGGCAGAGACAGGGGATCTCTGTGCATTTGATGTTAGCCTGATCTATATAATAAGTTCCTGGACAGCCTGAGCTTTATAGTGAGACCCTGCTAAGAAAATAAAATAAAATAAAACCCAGAAATTTAAATTTTGGGTCTCCAATCTAAGTAGACCAAAGCATGATTAGCTTCCAGGATTATTAGAGGATTTGTCTCATTTAAGAGAGTCTGGCTTTGGGGTTGTTTCTTTTACACATACACACACACACACACACACATACACACATGTATGTATTACATGTAATCAGTTACTTGAATATAATTAGTTATCTGAATAATAGCACCATGAAACCATAAACTCAACTTTACATAAATATTAGAGATTGAAAATCATTCATATTGGCTTTGTAAATATCAAGGCAAACTACGACAAAATGTAAAGATTTATGATTTCACTAAGGAAATAAATCCTTCCTAAATAGTTAAACTCTTTAGTATTAAATGTTAGTTAGAACTGGTCCAAATAAAGTTTTTGACATAACACATGTTTTAAATAGAAAATTGCATTGCTATTTTATCGGCTACCTCACAGTTTCTCAGCATGTTTTGCTTCCCTGACAAAGTCAATATGCATTTAAATTAAATAATACTAAATCATGAAAAAAATTAGCAGTACAGTGTTTGTGTGTGTGCACGCATGCATGCGTGTGAGTGTGCGCACACACACACATACACACACGGACTAATGGACAATGGACACAGACAAATACACATGGGCTTACACACCATTACATGCCTACTAGTAATACTGAATGCCAGCTCTTAGAGTCCAGCACAACATTATCAAATTATTGCTTAATAGTGTCTTTTCAACAGTTTGAACAAAATTTCTACATTCTTTGTGCTAATATTTAAAAACTGAGAGCAAGTTAAGTAATAATAGAAAACAAGAGGAAAGAAGGAGGGCTGGTGACATCAACAGTGTTAAGTACCCACTTGGCTGCATCATGGCACACCTCTGTGGTCCGTTATAAACTTTGTAAATATACTTAACCAAAACACTGAGGATCAAAATAAGCATTTACCTTTCTTTTCTTAATCTTCCACGCACCTTTCACGTCAACCTTGGAATGGAATCCTAAGTACATTCAGCCCCAGCATCACACTGGAAGAGCTCTGTGAGGAGATATAAAGACCCGTAGTCACTTCTTTGAAAATTAGCCTTGAATTCGTCATGATTAGTGCAATCATTAAATGAAACATAGGACATATTCACCCTCAAAACAGATTGGTTAATTCATTCATTATTTGGGAATCTGCAAATTAGTGTGAAATGCATTAGATATGCCTTCATTTTAAGAACTTTAAATCTCATTGTTGGGAGCTCCCAAGATGCCACGGGGTTCATATTTCATCCCCTCTTCTTATATAGATTGGGAAGGTTTAAACTTTTGGATGATTAAATTCTATAATTTATGAAATAAGAGTGTTTGTGTTATAGGATCCCAACAGAAAACATGACTGATTTCAATTGCCTCTTCAACACATACTTAATAAGCTATCTAGGCCTTTCCACAATTAACAAATTGGTAGTAATCATTTTCTCCTTTTAACACAATATGAGGGTTATTACTTCAATGGTTATTTGAATTTCTATTTTCCAGCCCTATCTCCTACTCAGCCAATTTGTTTTCCTAGTTTCTCTTTAATCTGAAACATTTATCTAATAATATTTATTGACTAAATACATATGTTTAGTAAAGATCCAAAAATTGTAGGCCTTCCTGTTACATAGATAGAAAATGTATTTTAATCCAAAGCATCTAATCGAATTGATTGGTAATTATGACACAGAAAGCTGAACCACCTCTAAATTTTAAATTAGAAAAAGACAGAGTACTATGTTTGATGAGCTATATCTGACCATAGCACTGAAGTGGTTTTAGTGACATAATGTGCTATTTCTGCTGAGACTCTAGACATTACTATTCTAAACAATATTTCTAAATGTTATAAAATAAAGAAACCTTTATCCAACAAAACCAAAACAGTATGAAGGACTGGTTACTACTTATTCTGTCTGAGTTACAGTGGCAATTACTCAGTGCTGCTGTGACTCTTCCCAACTGTCACTGGTATTCCACAGGGCCATAAGTTTTCTCCAGATTATAATTCAAAACCATCTGGAAAAATACAACAATTGTGGTAGACTGATGACATAAATAGTAAGGTAACTACGGTCTTTTAAATTCTACTATTTGGTATTCTTTCTGTTTTCTGAATTCTTCTCAGTTTTAAGATCTTATACAAACACAGGAATACTCTATAAATCAATCCTTATGCTACTGTTATGCTTATGACACTGTAAACAGGAAAATAAAAAGGTAAAATTTGAGGATAAAAGTTATTCTTTCTCATAGGTGGGTGAGGGGATGAGAGGGATCAAGGAAGAGCAGGAGGAGAAAGGTGATCAAAATATATTATATGTATAAAATTTAAAAAGGGGGGAATAGAAAAAGTTGTGTTTGCAAAGGTTCAATGTTAAGAAGTTGCACAGAAAAGAAAATGCTCATGGTGGATTATAATAATGATTCTGATAGTTACAGTACAAACAAAAGAGGCCATGAGTGTTTATCTCTTAGCACCTTTGTGTGTTATGAATCTAGACTACTCTTAGGGATCCCAGGTAATCAAGAACTATGTGTTGTATAGATCCATGACTCTATGAACAAATAAAGCCAAAGTTGAACAGGTGTGAGAATTTAAATAAATCTGACATAAAATACACTTTGAAACAGAAAGGAGTGGGACACTAAGGTAATCAGTCCTTGTAGAATTGAGAGGGAAATGCTAAGAACAACGGTGTTTCCTTTACAGATAAAGAAACCTGGAGTGAAAAGTGAAGATACTATTTCCAAACACCTGTAGAGGTAGATGTGCATGAACTGAACTCACACCTCCAGCTCTCAGTCCAAACCACTTCCTGGGGTGCCAGGTGTCCATGCTACAGAAAAAAATATTCTTTTTCTCCTAAGAGCTACACATAACCCAAAAGATAAAATGCACTTTTTCTGTGCCTCTCCTTTCTATGCAAATAACCGTGAGACCTCAGCTCCTCCCACTACTGTGTAGTAATTGGAGCAGCGGGGCTGTGTCCCCAGCACCCGGGCCACAGGCTAGCTTATGCCCCAAAACAACAACACACAAATTGTATTCATTTAAACACTGCTTGGCCCATTAGCTCTAGCCCTTACTGGCTAATTCCGATATCCTGAGTCTGAGCTCCCTTCCTCTTCCTCCCAGCATTCTGTTCTGTTTACTCCACCCACTTATGTTCTAAGATATGAGGCCAAGCAGTTTGTTTATTATAATTAACCAATGACCTTCCTCCATCATTTCTCCTTTTTCTGTTTAAACAAAAAAAAGGAAGGCTTTAATTTAACATAGCAAAATTACATATAACAAAACAGTTATCAAGTAAAAATTACAATAATCTTTATCATAACTAAGGAAAACTATAACTATAACTAACTATTCTTTAACTCCATCAAAGACTCCAGAAAGATACAATATTACCTAAGCAAACAAGAAATAAGCAACTTTCAAACTCTAGAAATGACAGAGACATCTCACTGCCTGGACAGTCACCCAAAGTTCCTCTGTACTGGTGGGGCATCCATCTTCAGCCTACAGGCCCAAAGTATCCAGAGACATTTCCATGAAGCAGGAAATTTCAAAGTCAGTTCAGTCACTATCTGCTGTGTCCTGCAGAATGTCTCGCAGACTCCTTCATGAATCAGGAACCCCAAAAGGTCATCTCACCTTTAGGCAAGTTCAGCAGTCCTCTCTCTGTGGGTACTCTGTGTCCAGTTTATGCAACAGTCCAGACTAGAGCAGTTTCTTGCCCAAATGGCTAACCAATTCCATAAGGATCCTCTTCGATGCCCATCTTTTTCTCGAAGTAGATTGGTGCTGCCAGGAGCAGAGTGTCTCATTGTCCTGAAAAGTCCTAAGTTATTAAAACATTTAAAATGCCATATTCTATAATCTTTGAAAGATATAAAGAATGCCTATCTAAAATATATCTATGTACATCTAGAAAATCTTAACTAACATGACTACAAACTTGACTATTATTAATGATTATCCATTAACAACATATGTACATTACATTTTTAAATGAACCACACAATCACAATACCTTAATCAAGATCAGAAACACATATACATATAACAAAATTGACCTTAAATCTCTATTAATAAAGCAAAATCTATACTAATACAAATTATTCATATCTATGTCATATCGCCCTTTAAATGTAAAAGAATGTTCATAAACCATATTTGGGAACATGGGCCCAGTTTTTTCTCTCCAAACTGCTTCCTGCTGAATAGGGGCGTCATTAATTAGGTCTTTCATGGTATAACCTGTGTGCTAGTTTCATCTCAGTTGGCAGTTGAGCGAAGCAAATTTCTTAAGATGTTTACAACAACCCTTCAGGAGGGCGTGGTCCATCATACCATATTCGGATAGAAAAATTCCACAGACTCTCACCCTCTGTGAAAATAAAATAAGAAACTCCTTTCCAAAGCATCATGTCCTTAGATCCAAATTTCAAAGTCAAGGCATTTTCAAAATATCTATGTTGGATTAGTTCAGCAG
The DNA here is from genome assembly GCF_014885135.2 of Alexandromys fortis. Taxonomy (NCBI): domain Eukaryota; kingdom Metazoa; phylum Chordata; class Mammalia; order Rodentia; family Cricetidae; genus Alexandromys; species Alexandromys fortis. The sequence goes on from NW_026067933.1 coordinate 10,696,489, forward strand.
TATTTTTAAACAAATATTTTTTAGCAGCTGTTGCTCCTTCCTCAGCATTCAAACAATTCAAACAGAGCATAATAGCATACAGTATCAAAATTCTCTGTGTATTTTCCATCTTTGTGCACTTTATTTTAATCTCTATTTCTTTTATTTTTACTTTTATTTTATATTCTCCGTATCTTTGTCCTGGAATAACTCTGTAGACCAGGCTGTCCTTAAACTCTCAGAGGTCCCGGGCATTGGGATTAAAGGTGTATGCTACTACACCTTGAACTCACAGAGATCTGTTTGTCTCTGCCTTCTAGGCACTGGGATTAAAGGCGTGTGCTACTACACCTTGAAGTCACAGAGGTCAATCTCCTTCTGCCTCCCAAGTCTTGGGATTAAAGGTGTGTACTACCACACCCAACTACCCTCTTTCTTCCTTTTTTTTTTACTTTTAAGAACTTTTAACTTTTAGCTTGCATATATTTTTAACACACTGTAAACCATTTAGAAATTTTCTTTGTCTTTGAATCTCTTTACTGTATATCTCTCTTTTTCTGACCACATGAGTTTTTAATTTACCAAGCAATATCAGTAGGACTAAAGCCGTGGCTTTGACGGCTGGATCCAGTACATTCCTTAGCTTTCTAGCCTCATGGCTGAGGTACTGGCTGTAGCCATGTTTACTGCCACAACTCTATGGCATTTTAAGGTCCCTGCCAGCAAGCGAGCTTCAGCAGCCCGTGCTTGCAAACCGCACAAACTGCCAGTGTAAAAGAGTCAGAGTTTGCCTTGGCAGGACAGCCCAGAAAGCAGGCATTTTAAAACGGCTCAGCTTTTTTCTGCTATGGCTGAAAACCGAAAAGCATGCTTTCAGCTTTTCATCAACACCATTAAGTATTTTGTGGCAGGACCTCTTAAAGGAGCTGCAAGGTTTGCAGCTGAAGCTGAGTCAGGAAGCCTCTCTCAGATGAGAGCACTTTCTTGCCTCTAGCAAGAAGAGTAGCCCCGAGAGAGTGCTGATACCAAGAAACCATTCTTGGTTTCACAAAGTTGTCATTTTGTTCTAGAATTACTTCCCAAGCTGTCTCAGGCTTTATGTGGAAGCAGTTGTCCATGTTGGCACCATTTTGTTGTAATAGGAGTGGCGGGGCTGCATCCCCAGCACCTTGGCTGCCTGGCTAGCTTATGCCCCGAAATAACAACACACAAATTGTATTCATTTAAACACTCTTTGGCCCATTACCTCTAGCCCTTACTGGCTAATTCTGATATCCCGATCAACCCATCTCTAATAAACTGTGTAGCTCCGGTCTTACTGGGAAAGATCTTAACCTACGTCCATCCTGGGTCAGAGCTTCATTGTGTGCATCTGCCCGGGAGAACAGAGCATGGTGTCTCTGCTCCACAGAGCAGAGCTGTTGAGTCTGAGCTCACTTCCTCTTCCTCCCAGCATTCTGTTCTGTTTACTCCACCCACTTATGTTCTAAGCTATGAGGCCAAGCAGTTTTGTTTATTATAATTAACCAATGACCTTCCTCCATCATTACTGAATAAACATGATGAAGAAAGTAACTTCTATTTTGCGTTTTTTTCCCCACCAACTCACCTCTCACCTACAAACAATTCTTCCATGCTCATAACCAACTCTGCTGCTCATCTGCATTTGATACCCTTATATTAATCAAAATGATACATCCAGTTGTGCTGTTTTGTTGTACAAAGGGCAGACAGAACATGTAGCAATGAGAGAAAAATAGCGTGAGAGATAGAGAATAAAAATTAATGTAAAGAAGTGTTTATACCAGGTCAGAATTCAAGCAGATAGTTGAGAAGAAACATCAGCCCTATACCTCAGCTCTATCACCCACAACAGGACTGTCCTTCATTGTGTTGTTTTATTGATACAAATTTGTGCATCCTTTAATACATATGACAATCTTCACAGAACTATAAATATATTTAGAATAAATATAT
>NW_026067933.1:10698663-10748114 GCF_014885135.2 Alexandromys fortis
TTTGAGTTCTGTTAAGTTGACTTGTCCAGTCATGATGTGATTGTTTTTGGTTTTGTTTTTGTTTTTTTGAGACAGAGTTTCTCTGTGTAAATTTAGAGCCTGTCCTAGAACTAGCTCTTGTAGACCAGGCTGGCCTCAAGCTCACAGAGATCCATCTGCCACTGCCTCTGCCTCTTCCTCCTGAGTGCTGGGATTAAAGGCATGCATCACCAATATATACATATATTATAAATATAATAATATATATTTTTATTATATTTTATTTTGTTATCATTGGTTGTTATCTTTTATAAGCCTGTTCTTTTCTTGGTGTGGGACAATGATCTATATTCTGTCAATTATATTTTAAATAAACATTGATAGGCCAGTAGCCAGGCAGGAAGTATAGGCAGGACAACAAGACAGGAAGTAGATGCAGGTCAATGAGAACAGAATTCTGGAAAGAAGGAAGCCCATTCCTCTTCAGTCCTGGCCCAGCAAGAGAAGAAGCAAGATGTGATTGCCTCACTGAATACCAAGTCATGTGGCTAAAATAGGTAAGAATAATGGGCTAATATAAGTTATAAGAATTAATAAAATGCCTGACATAATGGGCCAATAAGTTCATAACTAATATAGACCTCTGTGAGATTTCTTTGGGACTTAATGATTGTGGAAACCAGGCAGGACAGAAAACCTTAGACAACGCTTTCTAATGAAAGACATAAAGGGAGTGGATCTGGATGGAGGGGTGGTGGGAGAAACTGGGAGGATTAGAACAGGCGGAAGCTGTAATCAGGATATATTGTATGAGAAAAGATTTTATTTTCAATAATGGAAAAATAATTTAAAATGAAAAATAATTAAGCATTTTTTCAAAAGATGCTGAAAAGATGTGCATTATCTATTGTCTTAATATTACATAGCACAATGTTACTTTTTAGTTTGGAATTTATAATAAAATTAACTAGCAACAAGCATTTTGGAGGTAATAGAGTAACTACTCTAAAAATCAGTATGACATTTTCTCAGAAAATTGGATATCAACCTACCACAGGATCCAGCAATACCACTCTTGGGTCTATCCCCAAAAGATTCACAATCATACTACAAAAGCATTTGTTCAAGTATGTTTATAGCAGCACTATTTTAATAGCCAGAATTTGGAAACAACCCAGATGCCTTTCAACTGAAGAATGAATAAAAAAAAAATGCAGTGCATCAGAGGAAAAAACAAAGACATCTTGAATTTTGCATGCAAATGGATGGAATTACAAAACACTATCCTGAGTGAGGTAATTCAGACCCCAAAAGATGAATATGGTATGTACTCATTCATAAGTGGAGACTATCTATAAACAAAGGATATTGAGCCTTATATTCATGACTTAGATAAGCTAAGTAATAACTTGAACCCAAAGAAAAAAAAATATATAGATCCACCTGGAAATTGGAAACAGACAAGATCAACTAACAAAATTGGGAGAAAGGAGATGGAGGGAGAAGAGAATGTAGTAGAGGAAGAGTAGGGAAGAAGAAAAGGACTGAGAAGAACTTGAGGGAACGAGATAGTCGAAATGGAGGATGGACAGAGATAAGACCAAGTAAAGAGATGTCTTGATTGATGGAGCATATTATAGAGTTAGCAAGAAACCTGGCTCTAGAGAAATCCCCAGGAATTCACAAAGATGACCTTGCCTAACACCCTAACTAATAGAGGAGAGGGGGCCCAATCTTGAATTGCCCTATAATCAGACTGATGATTATCTTAAATATCACCATAGAACCTTCATCCAGCAACTGATGAAAACAGAGGCAGAGACCCACATCGAAGCCCTGGACTGAGCTCCCAAAGTCCAGTTGATGAGTGGAAGTAATAAGAATATGAGCAAAGAGGTCAAGACCATGATGAGTTTACCACTGAAACAGTTTACCTGAGCTAATAGGAGCTCACCAACTCCAGCCAGACTGGGAAGGAACAAGCATAGGACCAAAGTAGTCCTTCTGAATGTGGTTGACAGTTGCATAATTGGGGCAGACTGAGGGGCCATTGGCAATGGCTCCAGGATTAATCTCTACTGCATGTACTGGTTTTTTGAAACCTTATTCTCTTTGGATGTATACCTTGCTCAGCCTAGATATAGTAGGGAGGGCCTTGGACCTTCCACAAAGCAATGTGCCTTATCCTCTCTGAGTATTAGATTGGGGTGGGGTGGAGGGTGTGTGAAGGAAATTGGAGGAGGTGAGAGAGTGGGAACTTGGACTGGTATTTTTTTAAAAAAAATCTAATAATTTTTTCAAAAGTTGATCATGTGACTTTAATATTATCTTAATATGAAATAAATTTTAGGTTTTGTGGTTATCAATATATAGATTTGACATTATAAAAACTATGAAGCATATATAAACATACAGGCATACATATTGACTGAAGCTTAGTGATTTGAGATTTCCTCTGAGTTTTATTCTCAAATTAGTCTCTGTCATCCAAATAGAATACTGAAGTCAGACAATCACTCTCATATATAAGGAGAGTTTCTCCATTTTATAACAAACAAACAAATGCAATGTCATTCATCCACAATGGACAAAGCATATACAAATGAGTACACCATATTTTAACCCTCTTTCTGGCGAACAGTCTACAAATGAATACTTTGATCACTAGCATAAGACATTTTCCACTGAGATAATGATAGTGATAAATATTTTATCAGGTGGACAGGCCTAGATGACTTGAGATTTCAAGTTCAGTCTACCACATGCTAAAATAACAGATTCTCCAACCTCTTCTCTGGGAGGTTTATAGTCCAAATGTGATTCACAAATAGGGATTTTCACCACCTAGTGATGTTTGAGATAACATTTTCAGTAATCAAACTGGCACATAATCATTCGTGGCATAGTATTTGTTTAGTTAATGCTGCATTGATATTAAAGTTTTGAATTTAAGAAATTCTGACTTCTATTATCCCCACCTATTTATTTCATGCTTCTTTTTCCTCCATTGACTATTTGTCAGAGTTCTACTAATAGTGAGCTGCCTTCTCTAACTAACTTCAAACTCCTCAACAAAACAAATTTCATGGCTTGGATATGAAAGGTACCAATAAAGTTATATGTTGACAGCTCAGTCTCCAGTTGATGGTACAGTTGAAAGGAAACTGGATCCTGAAAATAGTAACTTTGTCTATGGATTATTCTGTTGATTTATTTGCAGTTGCTACTATGAAGTAGCAAAAAAATGAAGGACTTAGATCACAGAGAACATACTTTGAAGGTTGTGTTTTGTTTTTAAATCTTCCTTGGTTGATCTCATTCCTGGCTGTCATGAAGTGAGCATATCTCTCTGACTCACCTTTCTGCCATGATGTTCTCCCATGGACCTAACTTCAGTGACAATGAGCAAAAGCACAAATCTTTGCTCCTTTCAGTTTCTTTCACCTGTTTTGTACAAGTGATAAAATTAAAATAGTCAAATACATTTTTATGTAAAATACAAACCACTGTCTTGAGCTTAAGTTGTATGTTAAATGAATGATGATATTACCCAAAAGACTGCAAGAAAATATTCAGATCATATTGTAACTGTTAGGAACTTACATTAATTATAAAGTTATATAGCGTAATTTGAAAGTGAACTTGGACTTGATGTTAGTGCATATTGTCAACTCTAGGATAACAGTAAAAATGTAATGTGCAATTACAATAGAATTTTGTAACAGAAATGTCTAATATTCAAAGTTAACTTTCTTATTTACTGACAGAAAACAACTAGTATTTGAAATTAAAACATCAAAACATTCATGTTATCTCCCTTCAAAACAAGAAACTTGGATATAACTTTAACCATCTATATACAGTATCTCATAAAAATCACAAAAGTAATTAAGATAAAAATCAAAGAATATCTAAATAGGTAAACTTTCCGTGTCTATGGTTAGGCAAATGTAATGTTGACAGAATGTCTTCCTTTTGAAATTTATGAATTCAGCTCAAACCCAGTAAAAAAATTTTCAGCACATGACTTTTGCGGATACTGACAAACTGATTCTGAATTTGAAAGCAAAGGCAAAATCCTAAAATAGGCATGACTGTATCAAGGAATGTTCAGAAACTCAAACAGTACTACTTCAAGGCATTCACTAAAGTTCAAGTAAGAAAGACAGAAAGGTATCAGTGAAAGAAAAGATCAACAGAATAGAATAAAGGTTGCAAAAATAGAATCACACAAATATAGTCAACTGATATTTGACAAAGGAGCAGAGATGGGTCTTTTCAAAAACTGGTGCTGGGAAAACTGGAAAAATATGAATCTACACATATACCTTCCACCTTTCACAAAAGTTTACTCTCAGTGAATCATCCACCTGGGTGAGAAATTCAAAGCCTCAAGAATACCAGAAAATAGTGGAAGAGACAGTGGAGTAACTGTGTACGTAGATGCTTCTAAGCTACAACTGCAAAGGCAAGAACTTAAGACACTTGATAAGTTGGACATGACCAAAAGTCAAAATTTCCACTTTATAGAAACACCATAAAGACAATGAGAACATGAACCATGTTGAGAGAAAATAACTGCTCAAAAAGACTTAATAATAAAAGATATGTATTCCAAACAAGCAAAGGATGCTTATGTATCATTTCTAACTAAACAGAAACAAACATCATCATTTTAAAATTTAGCAAGGGACCAAAAACAACTAAACAACAACAAAAGACAAATTTTGCAGCTACCAAGCAAAGTTATGTGAAGATATGTGCTCCACATTTTGTATAATGGACGAAATGAGATTAAGTGAAAATTAAAGAAAAACGAAATTATTACACCTGTTAGAATGACCAAGTCTTATATCAAGAATGCTCAAAAGGTTCAAAAATGTGAAGTTGAAGGAATTTTCAGCGATTGAGGTGGGAAAGTCATAGATCACCACTTTGGAAGACAGTCCAGCAGTTTCTTATAAACTAAACATTCATTCATTGTGCTACTCCCAGCAATTTCCCATTAGATTTATCCAAATGAATCAAAAACTTATGTGTAGATGAAAACTTGAGTATAGATAATTATGCAGGGTTCATTCATAGTTGCTGAATTTGGAAACAATCAATATATCTTTCAACATGTGAGTAGGCAAATATTTGACTTATACAATTGAATAATATCACTAATAACCAAGAGACCTAACGAACATTAGACTGTCTTGAAATTTCCTCTAGCAAAGAAAATAGTCCATTTTCAAAAAGTTTATCCTCATCAAATTCTTAGGAAAAGGGCAGAAAGCAGTCACATTCTTTAACACAAGATTAGTCTATAGCTTAATTATTAGCATTGCTGCCTTCTGACACATCTTGATCTGGGTATTCATAGTCTACACATCTCTCTGCACATCTTGCACTTTCCTACTAGCACACCTGTTAGCTTTTGTTTAAGACCAAATATTCAAATGCTTTTATGTCCAAAAACCAGTCCTATACAGTCTTCTAAACGTTAGTGTGCTGAGGACTATCACAGTTACAACCCACTTCCTTGTACCGTCTTCTGTTTTAGTTACATCTATGTTGATTTGATAAAATACCAATGAGCCAAGCAAACTATACAACAAATGTCAAACTGGTTTTGGGGCTTCAGAAGGTTAGAGTCTATGACAGCCAAGTAAATGCATGGTGAAAGAAAAGCCCTTTGAAATCTAAAAGTCCAACCCTAAGAACAAACCATCTTAATTAAGGCTATATCTTCCAATTTTTTACAAACAGTTCTGTCACATAGAGCTTTATTATTCAAATATATGAACCTATGCAGTCACTCTCATTTAAACTACCACAGGAATAATGCTAATTTTCTTGCATTTAGACTGAGCACCAATTTGACACCCCCTTTTCAGAAGTGTGGGTTTGTTGTTGTTGTTCATTTAGAGAACTTTAACACTGGTCAAACTTTAGACTTAGTTCATGGAAGGTCATGTTAAAAAGCTCAATGAATGACCATCATGGAAACAGAAAATAAAGAAAAGTTTATGGCAAGGACTATGTACCATAAACTTAAACACTTAAGACGTAAACAAACAAACAAACAAACAAAAAACCCCATTGTTTTCAGAACACATTATTCTAGACATAAAAGGAGAAAAACCTCAATGGACAATAGACAATGAGATACCACAGCTAGACCAACACGATTTGAAAAGCATGCTTTAATTTATTCATTCATTTATATAATTTACTAGAACAATAATAAAACATCAAAGTAAAATTTAAAACCAAAACAACACATATAAAAGCTATTTAATAATAATATCATCCTTTTCATTGTAAATGAAAAAAATCTCTTTACAAATATTTTAATTATAGACAATTCTTTATTATATCCCTATTCAACCTATAAACAGCATGACTTTCTTTCAATTCACTGATATTTAATTACAAATCTACCTTGGACTTTTGTTCTTCCCCCAGTTGAATTCAAAGCTCTAATTCAGGTCAAATTTTGTTTCTTCTTGGCATCTTATACATAAAGTATGTGCTGCAATTTGTTAATTACTTCAAATATCCATTTAAAATCATATGAAATCTTGAATGATAAGCATGTATTTATGGAGTATTATACAGAACAAGGGAACTCAAAGTTATATGACCATCATGTAATATACATAAACATATTGGACTAATTATTTTGTATACAACTTGAAATGTTTACTTGGTCTGACTTCTCCAAAACAAAAGAATATTTCTTCCACAATAGTTGTCTATAATTCATTTATAATATAAATTCCATAAAATGTACCTTAAATGAGTGAACTCTCCATTTCTCCAGCTTTTTCATGGCTCTTACATTCAGTACTTCAACCGAGTAGTGGGAATACAGCAACAATTTTATGCATACATACATATGAGTTGCTGCTGTTGCTCATTCCTTCTTTATAAGCAGTAACAGTGACAGTTACTGTACTAAAAGTGAACGACACACTGAGAGAGAGGCATATCTTCCAGGAAGCTTCGAGAGTCAGGCTATTTTTTCTTAACTTTTGCCTGTAAGGATTTGTGGGTTTTGGCAATGATTGGGGAGAGCAGTGGCATGAATGAGGCAACCGGTGTGAGAACATCAGATACCCTATCTCTAGATTACAGCCCCAGTGAGAGGTACATGACAAATCTTACATGCCATGGCCATTCTAAGGGCACTGTAGTCTAAAAATGTATCTTTCCTGAAGCAGAAAGTCTACATGGATACTTATGCAGCAGTTTTGAAAATGTGAGCATTTCTCTATTCAGTTTGGATTTTTAGTCTGAGTATTTATTTGTCTAAATTTTTGTCAAATATAAGACTTCTAATATTCATCCATACAACATATATTTGAATACTCATATCTACTTAATAGCTATAAACCTATGTCCTATAGAGGAACAAAAGTAAATAATTATATATAATTATTATAATAACTTACATGAAAAGTGCTTCAGATTTACAAATTTGTATACACTGCAGAACACATTAAATGGAATAGAGAATATGCATACAATGCAATAACATTAAGCCTTCCAAATAAGGAAATAATTATATGTTTTATAGCATTGGTAAATTCAGAAGATACTATGCTAAGTAACAAAAGTTCATCACTGTAGGTCAGATGCTATATGACTGCTTATTTATGAAATATGTAGACTATTGAAATTAAAATATATTTGTAAAATGTTAGGAGATTGAACAAGGAAGTAATTAGGACCTATTCTTTAAAAGGAAAATTGATGTCGGATTCCCCTCTGTATGCTGTGAATATGTCTTATTACTACTGATTAATAAAGAAGCTCCTTTGGCTTATGGCAGGACAGAATACAGCCAGGTGGGAAATCAGCACAGAGATATATAGAGAATAGACAGAGTCAGAGAGACACCATGTAGCTACCAAAAAAGAAAGATGCCAGAATCCTACTAGTAGGTCACAGCCTCGGGGTGATACATAGATTAATAGAAATGGGTTAATTGAAGATGTAAGAGCCAATGAGGGATACATCTGAGCTGTTGGCCAAACTGTGTTGTAATTAATATAGTTTTGTGTGATTATATGAGGCTGGAAGGCCAGGAAACTAAAGTGCAGTCTCTGTTTAAAATGGTGCCCACTGGCTGGGGTATGGACTCACATAGGATCTAAAAAAAGCTTAAAATAATAAAAAGGAGGACTTCTAGACCCACCAAAAAAATAACAGGATCCAAGCACAGCTTTTTGGTACCACATATTTGAAGATAGGTTCTGTTTGCTGGCAGTGAGCAGAGGAATGGCTACTTTAAAGAGGTTTGCTGACCCAACATTAGCAGAAAAAACTACTTGACTACTTTAAGAAACAGTTTCCTGATTTATGCTGGGGGCACGTGTAACTCTGGATATTTTGGAAGGTTTTGTTACAGAGCAATTAAATGGGTTTGTGAGCAGCAGGTGGCATGTTGTTTAATGGCAACAACATAGACCCACTGCATCCCTGGAGTTGCGGCAGTGAACATGGCTCACATAACAAGCAGTAAATGTACCTCAACCATATTGAAAGGCTGAGAGAGGTGGAGCCAACATGTAGGGACACAGCAACCACAGCACTTACCATTTTAAAATGCTCCTTGTCAGAAAAGGATTTCAGAAACACAGTAGGACAGATTCAGACATGGAAGACTTCTAAATGAGACACAGTATGCTAAAAAAAATGTACATGGGCTTGGAAGAGAGTAGAAAGAGTGTAGACAGTTATGAGTACAGACAGTCATAGATTGAAGAAGTAAATATTATAAATAAATACTAAAAAGTAAGAATTCAAAATAAGCCACATAAAGACGGAAAATACACAGTCTGGAATATATATACACACATGTGTGTGTGTATANAATTTCATTGTATGGGATGCTAAGCTAAATCAACATATATATTTTAAAGATAACTTGACTTCAAATTTGAGTCTAAGGATACGTTACTTTGGAAAAGAGGTTCTTCTTTTGTTTACACAGAAGATATGAACCTGTGGATTCCTTCCAGGCTAATTTGGCTTGATGAAACAAGATCCCCTGTTAGGTCTCTGTGAACCCTAAAAATACTTTGCCCAACAAACAGCAGAAAGTAGTTTAGAGAAAACTAGGCCCAAATTCCCCAAATTATTGTTTATAAATGTTTGTTTTTGTTTAAAGGAGAATAAAACATAGAAATGATTTGTTTCATTGGTATGGATCTTGGTCTATTGATATAAATTTAAGGTAAAATTTTTTGTATTGTGTGTATGTATTTCTGTTTTTGTTTAAGATATTGTGTTTGTGCAGCTCATTTAAAAACATAATGTATATTTAAAAAATACAGTCATCTATAATAGTCAAACTACAGACGTGTTAGTTTTTCTGGATTGACAGAGATATATTTCAGATGGATAGGTATTCTTCAAACCTTTCTAAGACCTATGGAATATTTCATTTAAAATATTTTAAGAACTTAGACTTTTATCCAACAGAGACACATGTTTGCTTCTGGCAGCACCAATTACTTCAGAGAGGTTAATGGGCATTGAAGAAACTTGTTATGGAATTTGCCTTTAATGTGGCAAGGCTAGCCATTTGGGCAAGAAACTGTTCTTGCCTAAACTGGTTGATGGTATATAATATGAACTGGACATGCAAAATGTACAGAAAACTGACTGCTAAACTTTCCAAAAGATGGGATGTTCCTTCAGGGTTCCTGTTTCACAGAGGAAACTGCCTGACATTTTGAAGGACATAGAAGAATGTAACTGACAAACAGCTAATATAGGTAGAACAGATCTTGAAATTACCTGCTTCACTGAAAAGACCCAGATATTTGGATATATAGGCTAAAGATGAATGCCCCAACATTACAGAAGTGCTTTGGGTGAGTATCCAGGCAGCAAAGTGTCTCTGTCAATTCTCAAGTTTTGAAAGTAGCTTACAATGGACTTCCTACTTACTTAGGTAATATTATATCCTTCTGGGGTGTTTGGTGGAGTTAAAAACAGATAGTTATAGTTTACTGTAGTTATGATAAAAGATAAATTAGAAATGATTCTTTCGACCCACAAAGATAAAATAGATAAATGTAATTTCCTACGTCAAAGTCAAAATCTTCCGTTTTATTTAGATAGAAAAGGGGAGATGATGTGGGATTTTACTCTACATGCTGTGAATATGCTTTTTTACTACTGGCTAATAAAGAAATTGCTTTGGCCTATGGCAGAGCAGAATATAGCCGATGGGAAATACAAACAGAGATAGATAGAGAGAGGAGATAGAATCAGGGAGACATCATGTAGCTGCCAAAGGAGAATGACACCAGAACCTTACTGATAGGCCACAACCTCATGGTGATACAAAGATTAAATTAAATGGGTTAAATTAATATGTAAGACCTAGCTAGGAATAAGCCTGAGCTGTTGGCCAAACAGGGTTGTAAGTAATACAGTTTTTGTGTGATTATTCAGGTCTGGGTAGTTGAAAACTAAAATGCTCTCTCTGTTTACAGTAGATAATTTCAATTTTGATATATTAATAAAAAATTAGATATGAATGATGGTCATATTATAAAGCAATGTGGACACAATTACTCTGACTTAAATATGTACTTAATTTTTATAAAATATGTTTTTGTTATATGTATTTTTCATACCTACATGATTTAGGTATTACATGTAATTGCATGTTAATGTAGGAGTAAGTCTTACAGTATTTTAATATTTTTAATACTTACTTTTTAAATACTTAATACCTAACTTATAATGCAAAGAAGAGTAATTGAAAGGTACATGGGCTTTGCACACTGATGTCCACAAACTTTTTGAAAGAGATTAAAAATTAAGTTATTAAAGGCAAAGTTATTTAGGAGCTAGAAAATCACTGCTTTTAAGGGTTGAGAGAACACCTTGTAGTGGTATGGAATATATAGTATAGTATAGCAAATATAGAGGCACATCATCTAGGACAGTCTTGTTAATAAATAGATGGTTTGGGAGCATGTAATCTTTTAAGTATAAATTTTGCTTTAGAAATTTTCCGACACACTCTTATTTAGGTTGATTTGACTGTTTCTCCTCAATAATCCATATATTTAATCATTTAATGACTATTAAGATGATTATGACCCTAATTTGTGTATACTTTATCACCTTCATTAAGATGCTCAAGTGTTTACCACAACCTTAGTCAGCACCTAAATAATTTGGTTGAATTTATTAACCTAGTTGTTAAACAATTTAAATAATTCTATCTACTATTCTAATAATTACTGAAAGCATAAAACATAACTTGATAGGAACAAATATTTTATTATACTGTTCCACAGTTTAAAAAGCTAAACTATGAATGAATGAGTGACTTACTGAATGAATGAATGAGATCAACAAGAGAAAAGAATAATATCTAGAAAGGCTTTATGTAACATTTAGAACCTGACTTGAGCTTAAAGATATGGATTATATTTAAACAAAGGATGAGTAGAAAAACAGGACCTTATTTGTAGAAAATAATGAAAATAAAATGGTCGTATAATATTGTAACCAAAGTTGTCAAGTGTACTCTTAGGTTACTCTTTTATTTTTAAACATTTTTAAGAACCTGCAAACCTAAACACTTTTGTTTGTTTGTATATTCTGTATCAACACTAACTTCTCAAGTCAGATAAATAAATCTTAATAACAGACGTGTAAACATTTTACTAACCATCATATCAATAATAAGCAAACATCACCTATGGTAAAAAAAAAAAAACTAAAGGATCAATAGGAATTATAATGAATCAAAAGACTATCTAGAATAGTATAGTAAGAAGGATGAAATTGGAACTCTAAAGGAAAAACTGAATTTGTGTTTAGGACCAAGAAATCATGTCAGGTATTTTAAGGAAAGTGATTATTAAGTCATGAACCAAGGATGTATAATAAAGAGATATACAAGCTCTACATAATGCTTCACACTTAAAAACCCACATCTGAAAAAATACCATTACAAGAAAACCAACACATCCTTAAGACCTTCTGTTGTTACAAAGAAGTTAATAGATTAATTAATTATAACTGACAAAATTAAAAAATAATAAGAAAAAAACTAAATGTGACGCAGTTCTAAAATCATACAGGAAGCCATCTGAGACTTTTATAATGAGAGAAAGGAAAAGGGGAGAGAGTAAAGAATGGTCATTGCTTAGATTGAAATATTAAAAAAATGAACTGGTGATGAGCAAAAACCAAAGAAAGGAGGGGAATTGCAATGGAATAATGTTCCAGAGATATATTCTTGTCACTTCAGATACATTAGGTCAGGAATAGACAGAGTTGTTTCCTTTGCTTCTTCCTGCCCTTCCTGTCTTCTATTATAGTACCAACTGGGTGGGAATCAAATGATGCTGTCAGTTGGAATAAACTGATTTTACCATTTCAGAACACAATACTAAAGCCTGCTTTTACCTCTGTAAAAGTGGATATTGTCACCATTACTGACTTCTTCATTCTTAATATTCTACTGTGGGATTTTCCATAGAAAACTCAGAGCTATATTAAGGCATCCCATCTCTATCATATAAAAATGAGCTCCCGACTGCATCAAATGAGTGATGTTGTTGCTCAGTTTCCTGTGGAGCCTACTGATGATATTTTACTAACCTTGAGAATCTGGGTATCACTCTCTTGAAGGGTAGAAGATAAGGAGTCATCACCCACCTCTATTTTTCTAATGATGTCATCTCATTTGTGATGGGTTCAAATAACAAGAAACATGACAATTTCCACCGGATTTAAAGCAATGCCACAACACTAAGACATGCTTAATCTCTTTCAAAGCCACTCATGACAACTTTAGCTCTTTTAAGGAGCTCCTGAACACATCATATGCTATTAATACAACTGAGAAAACTAGTTGGATCCTCTAGGAGATGATACCCAGAGGATGATTAGAACATCATTCCTACATACACTCATGCCTTTTAAACCTAGAGAAAGATCATGCCTAAGCAAAATTGGTGGTGTGTTCATGCAGCTTCCCATCAGCCCATGTAGAATGTGTCAGTCATGAATCTGACTTTTTATCTGTAGGAAGTTAACATATATAATGAACTTGAGTAGATGGCAATTCAGACGTCTGAGATCCCATAGAAGGTATCTTAGGATACATCAAAATATATTCTCTTCTGTGGGTTTCACAGTGACACTTTCTGCCTTTGACAATGGAGTAGATATTTTTCTCAACAAACACTTTATCAAGTTTATCATATTTATTGCAATGAAGCAATGAATTAGCTAAAGGAGCCTCTTTGGAGTTTATATTATGAGCAGAACCATAAGGAGTGAGATCTCCTGGATCTTCAGCCAGCCAGGAAAGGGACTTCAGTTTTTAACATGTCTTTGAATCAACTCAGTATCCCACCACTAAGAAACTGCCCTTCTCTTAGTATTAATATGTTTATGTTAGTTGTGTATGCTACAAGGATCTATTGTCTTTGTATATGAACATAAAGATTTTTCACCTTAAACAAAAATACAATGTAAACATTAAGCTAATCATACTAGCTAGATTTCAAGGTTCAATAACCCTTCCTACCCCACCGGACAGTGCAGATAGCAAATTTTGCCATTTAAACATTGTTTGATAATATATATCACTGATGGATATCCTTTCTCTAAAGGTGGAAATTGACACAAGTTGTAGAAGCTAGCATTCTTTGAATGTTTACCACACTTCACACACTGTGCTAATGCTCCATATATGGTCACAGGCAGTATTCATAAAAATATTTTGATATATGATCTATTACATTTCAATTTTATAGGTGAAGAATGACCGTTAGATATATAACTTGCTTTATGTTGCATTCTAGCAAAGGCAATATTTAAGGTTTAAATCCAAGAAGAGAGAAATGATGAAAATGATTGCCATCTTTTAAAAATGAAGATATGCGGGTGGCTGATAGAAGTATAGACTTTTATTCCAGCTATAAGAATACTACACACTACATCAGGAAGAATGCAGGCTACAAGAACAAATGAGTGAATTCAAGTAAGTTATCTATTCAACACTAAAGTTGAATAGTTAACTTTATCTTACTTAAACTAAAAAGTACAAAAATAAAATGAAATAAAGTTTTCAGAGCAACTATAGCCCAATTTACTTTGTAAGTGGGCCTTTTTAAAGTGAGGAATCTACTCTTGTCATAGAAATGAGCACAATGCTACTCTTTTAAGCTTACATAACACCTTCCATCTGATGAGCTCAGACTTATAAACTTTAATTCATTAATAGTCCTTTTTATTGGAAGTGCATCAAAATTTACATAATAGGATAGAAAAACAATTGCAGATGAAACAAAAGAAAATTTCATTGCTAACAGTTCACAGAATATACACCATTTCTTAACACTGAAGAAATGCTACAGTTATCTGATACAGCATTAATCTTCTTTCTTATACAAGCACAAACCATCTCCTATTGTTTTTTTTTTTTTCTCAAAAACATACAGCTTCTCTTCCACCCACTCGTTAATTTCTATTTCAAGTGTTTGGTTAATTACCTTAAGATGTATTTTAAAGCATCATTATGTACAGTTACCTGCACTGCTCACACTGCTAAGATAATCACTGACACAAAACTGGATCTTTCTTTAAGAGTATACATGATCTTATTTTAAAGGCGGGAAAGTGTAACTTATATAGGAAAGGTTTGATAGTTTACATGTTTACTAAAAAGTTTAACAATGAGCATAAGATCAAACTGGTCCCTCTGAATGTAGTTAACAGTTGGAGCAGACTGAGGGGCCAATGACAGTGGCACTGGGATTTGTCTCTACTGCATGTCCTGGCTTTTCGGAATCCTATTCTCTTTGGATGTTTACCTTGCTCGGCCTGGATGTAGTGGGGAGGGCCTTGGACTTCCCACAGGGCAGGGTGCCTGGCCCTCTCTTAGGACTGGAGGGGGGTGGGAGAAAGTATGTGTGGGGTAGTAGGAGGGAAGTGAGAGGAGGAATAGAAGTGGGAATTTTGATTGTTATTATTTTTAAAGTAATAAAAAGTTTAACAACTGACAATTTAAAGATGCATATTTGTCCAATTTCTTTTTAAAATGCTAGGTTTGAAATAACAGTTTAGTAAGTACAGTCGTCCACAAAACACAATGTTTTATTTTTGACAGATGTATTAATAGATAATTTATGAGGTTATAACTTCCTAAATACTTTTAAAGCTGACTTCCTTAAGAATATTTTCCTCTAATTATCTAGCAAAACATTTGGGAACTTATGTTTTTAAACAAGTGCATTTTACTATTTTCTCAGCTGGTATTACTTTTTCCTCATTCTGTTTCCCGCAAACCATTCATCCCTGATTCATGGGAACAGAGACATTGGTTTTTGAAGGGAAGACCTGCAAGGCCACCCTGCCAAAACAGGTATGCAAATAGGACACAAATTCCCAAATAATATCATGACCCAACTTTTGATAAAGAGTAATATCGAATTAACTGCTTCTTCATAGCAAAGCTGATTGTTACCAATCCCATCATTCAATAGGTTTTATATCTCCAACATTATCCATTTCCTCACTGTCAGTTTTGTCCTGCTATTTGAACATTCCTGCCCAAGCCCTCTTTCCAGTTTTCTCTCATCACGGATCTCTCCCCTCCTCTCTCTCTCTCTCTGTCTCTGTCTCTCTCTGTCTCTCTCTGTCTCTCTCTCTGTCTCTCTCTGTCTCTCTCTCTCTGTCTCTCTCTCTGTCTCTCTCTGTCTCTCTCTCTCTGTCTCTCTCTCTGTCTCTGTCTCTCTCTCTCTGTCTCTGTCTCTCTCTCTCACACACACACACACACGCACTCACGTGCACACACACACACGCAGTCGTGTGCGCGCACACACACACGCACTCACGTGCACACACACGCACTCACGTGCACACACACACGCACTCACGTGCACACACACACACACGCACTCGTGTGCGCACACACACACACACACATTTAATGTCCTTTTCTTTTGCCAGTCTCTTGATGTCTGAGAAAGCACACAACACAAAGTCTGTTTGTCGGCTGGTCCCTGAATAACAGACAGCAAAAAGTGAACTGAGGCTCCAGCTACTTTTATATTTCTGGCTATGTGGTCATTTTCATCAAAGAATTCCTCACTGTGGAAAATAAATTGTGAGCAGTCATTTTGAAGAATTTTGTACCTCAGTATCCAATCTACTTTATAATGTTAGTCCACTAAGCAAAATTTCTTAAAGAAGAATTTGCTAATGGTTTATTTTACTATAAGCAACTTTCAAGCACCTTGCAATGCGTATCCTTTCATCAACAGTTTCCTGGGTTTGAACTCCTGCTGAGCATCTGAATTGCATCTCATTTGGGTTCCTCAATTCATCCCACTGCAGTTCAACTGCTGAAGTGGTCATCAAAATGTAATAAGTTGATCGAAAACTCTCAGATATTACTTTAGAATAAGCTTATTCCTTTTATGAAAGATGCATCTGTATTTGACTTTGTAAGATAATAAATTCAGGGAAAACCCAACTGGGACCTCGAACATACTCTCCTACAATATATGAATTTTATCCTAAATAAGACTATAATATTCTCCTCTACAAACTCAAAGACACATCCCCATAGGAAATGGAGATGCTAAAATATTAATAGCTGATCCAGGTCTTCTAAGCCTACTAAGGCACCTTAAGCTTTATCATAGTCTGAATACTGTAAATCATTATGTTCATCTAATCGAAACTCTCTGGCTGTTCTTCAGCTGCTTTCCAAGCTAATGTTTCTGTATTCTTAAGATAGAAAAGTTTTTCAGGTTTTACCCTGAAAGAAGGTAATGTCAAAATCAATTTATAAATTTAATAAATATTGTCATAATCACTGTTATGGTGTTGCTATTATTTAAGGCTTCTGACAATGGAATGAATAACTACAAATAAAATTGCTATCAGTGATTTGTTTGCTGTTTCAATTTCAGAATATGCATATTGCCAATGTCTTTATTCAATATTTTATTTCAAATTGTTATTTCCTCACTCAATCCATTCTTACATTTTGTGGTCATTCTAAAACCCTGAGACCAGCCATGTAACTGGTTTTTTTTTTTTGTTTTTTTTTTTTTTTTTTTTTTTTTTTTTTTTTTTTTTTTTTTTTTTTTTTTTTTTTTTCTGTGTGTTTTAGATTCTTTTCCTGGTGCTCTAATAAAAGAATCTGACAAAGAAAACTTCGTGATGAAGGGCTTATTTTGGCTCACAGTTTGATATCGCAGTCTGTCATTGTGGAAAACACAGCTGGTCACACTGAAACCATGAAAAAGAAGCAGAGAATAATAAACACCTCATTCTCTGCTTTTGCACAGCCTAGGGTCCAAAACCAATGAATGGTGCCACCCACAATTGAACAAATCAAAATGATCACTCCCAAGTGTGTTCAGAGAATCATCTCCCACATGACTGTAGATCTCACCAAGATGACAACAGAAATAATCATCACACTTCAAGTGATTTTAGTTGTATCCGATATAGCGTCCTATGGGAAGACAGCTTGAATAGCCTCAGGTAAAGCTAACAGTTGAACAGTTGAATTTACACTGTTCATATGTTCTTTTGTTTTTCTCTTTTATTTTTGAGATTATAATATTACATTATTTCCAACTTCTCTTTCTACCTTCTCATATACCATTGTCTCTTTCTCAAATTTAAGACTTCTTTGTTATTAATTGCTGTTACATGCAAATGTGTATATTATATATACATTTTCTTAAATACAACCTACTCAGTTCTTAACTTCAGTGACAGCATTATGGTCTTACCAGTTAGCTTGGTGATAAATACCACACATACAAATATCATCTCAATCATCTTCTGTGACTAGAAGCACCTTTAGCTTCCATATTCCACTGTTTCCTATCATCAAACCACTGGACATGTTGGGCTAATCCAACAAGTCTTAAAGATTACGATTGTTTTCTACCGCCAGGGATTTATGTTTCAATTTTGTGTGGAATCTGTGATATTAAACAATTCTTATAGTCTTACTCAGAATTTTTGCAAAAATAATCATTTAGGTACAATTTTAGTTCCAAAATATTTCATAAAATGAAATTCTTTTACAAGGACAAAAACCTTAGATCACTTAACCACAGTTGTCTAACCTAAACAGTCCCAAGATGCGTAACAACCACATTTAATGTGGCATCTTGGAAGCAATACCCCCAACCTTAAAAAAAAGGGCATGAATCAGGAGAAAAGAAATACTGCAATTAACAACCATGTGTCAATATGGCTTCATCAACAGTAACAAATGGATTGTATCATCTCCATCAGGTTGGGAACAATGTTGGCAGAAATACAGAATTTTTCCACTCTCCTCACATTTTTTTTTTATAAAACAAAAAGGATATATTAAAAGAAACTCTAAGGTGCAAGATTTCATCTCAGTGATAGAGCCAGGTCAGAAATTCAGTTTCCATCACCACAAATGGATTAATTAACTGAAACAGAAATCTGGCATATCAGAACTTAGTGAAGACAAAAACCACTGTGTTCAAACTTCTGAGAAATAGGAAACATTTTCTATAGAAAACTTTTCAATTATCTGTCTCTCACCATCTTCTGTGAAACAAAATCACAACAGGCCCTTTACCCTAGCCTGGAAGGTCACACTTCGTCTGGCTCATTGACTTCCTTTGGCTCGCTGACCTCTTGCTGACCCGACCTTCTTACAGTAGTCAAACATCAAAAGACCTTAATCTTTTCTCAGAGTCTTTCCTCTCTCACACACACAGGGAAAATTCCTAGAAAATCAGGAAACAGCAGAACAGAGAAGAATTACTCTTTCTTTATTCTCAGCAACTCAGCTTGTAAAAGGAATGGAAATACTGTTTTACACAACACAATATATAATGCTAAATCACAAGAGAATAATAGATACACAAATA
Organism: Alexandromys fortis; assembly: GCF_014885135.2. Lineage (NCBI taxonomy): Eukaryota > Metazoa > Chordata > Mammalia > Rodentia > Cricetidae > Alexandromys > Alexandromys fortis. The sequence continues at coordinate 10,717,563 of NW_026067933.1, forward strand.
CTTAGGGGAATGAAGAAAAAAAAATGTAAGAAGTAAGGTGCAAATATAAGCCTTGGACCACTTCTGAGAGCCAGGGAAACATTCCTGGAAGCATGCAAAGTCAAAATGACAACTATTCTCAATAGAAGCCTCCTCCTTCAGCTAAACATACCATTCAATCTCTTAAACTAATCAGAGCATAAAACAAAGGAAGATACATGGAAGTCTCTCATTGGGTCCCATTACAAAGTGTCACTTGCTTTTATCTGCTTCCTGCCCACTTCCCTAACAGGGGCACTATCCTGCTTGTTCTCCCTTTCTGTCCCCTTACAGTGTGCCTTTAGCTGGTTTGTTTTTCTGCCTCATATCTCATCACATTTGGCTCCATGGTGCTGTGCTGTCTCTCTAGCGTCAATTGCTTCAGTGTGTCTGGATCAAAGGCTTTAGGCACAAGCCTTACCCCAAGCTCCAGCTGAACTCTCAGACCCCGACAGCATGTACACTGCCTTCTTTCTTATGCCAAGTAATTTAGAGAATCACTGCAACGTGCTAGAGATGAATGGAAAAATAATTGTCAGATGCCTACCTGGTAGACTACTTGAGGAAATGTAAATGCAGCCTTCAATGGAGTCAGCGAGGCCGAATTCTGAGTCCATTCCCTACAAGTTTACATAGGTGCTAGACAGCCCCAAAAGTATACTATTAGAACCTCAATTTGATAACTTCAAGCATAAGGGTTGTAGGAGAGCTATACTGATAAGTGAGAAAAACTTTAAGGACGGAAGACATACCCAAAAAAAATATCAAGGAGGAAAGACTGTCTTCCTCCCCTTTCCTCTCCCTCACCTCTTTACATTTACTTTCCATACTTTCTTACACTACTTCTGGTAACTTTGTTAGTCTACGGTCAGTTGAGTTGATTAAAGGATCTATTGGGTATCTAGCTAACACTGAAAGAATCCAAGCTCTGTGACTCCACGATGGGTTTAAAAGCTGAATCTGACTCCTCTAAAGAGACAAGTGAATGACGTCATAAATTTGATTCAAGATCCACCACTTAAACTGTTCTTAAAGTGTTATAAAGTGATGTTTTAATTGTAACACATTATACTTTTATAGGCTATACTGGAAATACCAATTCACCACTACTATCTCTCCACAACTCCCCCTAGAGCCCCCACCTAGCTCCATCCCATGTTCCTGTTCTTCATTTTTAAATTATTATCAATAACCCCCTTAGTGCTGCCTATAAGCACATTAATGTGTGAGTAACATAGCAGTGCCCATGATGCCAAGAATGAGTCTCCCTCTGGCAGCAGCTTTCATTTGCTAAAAGCTCCCCCAATGTATAGGGGGCCTGCTCAACAGGAGAGATACCATATCTGGTACTGTAAATGAGATCAAAAACCCCTTGGCTAGAGAAAACCATAGGCCCCAGAAATGAAACTACATTTTTTTTACTAAATAGTCACAAGATCAAACTATATCCTAAATATTCATGTTTATAGTCATAGATTTGTGACATTCTCAGTTTTGATCAGTAAGCCTCTTTCTGTGGTGGGGAATAGGAGAAAGACACCTAACTGATCAAAGTTCTGAGTACAAAATTACTGAGTCCTCAGTTGTAGATGGGTCACCTAAATTGTGTAAACTGTTCTGAGTTATAGATGGACTTGATAGGTACAAATTGTGAGGAAAATTTGATCTATGTAGACCAGAAATGTATGTACATAATACCTCTATTTTTATTAGCTAAACCATCATTATCTTGGATTTCAACATCTTCTTTATTAGAAAAAGAAACAAAACAAACATCAAATTAATTACAACAGCGACATACTTAGTCATGCAGCAAACTTGGAATCCCTAGTAATCATCAGCTATGTAACAAAATGGCAAGAACAAAATAATAGAACTTATATCACCATCTACCCGTCATTCCTAGGAAACATCATGATGAGGAAGAGCAGTCTAAATTCTGTGGAAGGGCAATGTTATAAGAAATTTTTCTTATACTGATTGAGAACAACCATTCAAGCCATTTTTTCTCTAATTTAACTAGAATAATATGTGATTAAAACAATCCCCATGGCAACCTCTCACATCATGAGGTACACAATAGCCATGAAGTAAAGAAATTTATAGTCAACCAATGTATGGTTTTATTTTTTAAAGCAATGCATTCCAATAAAAAGACATGTAACAATTTATATCTCTAATTTGTGAATTCATTTTTCTATTAATACAAAAATACAAACGCTTCAGAACACTATGAAATAAACATGTAATTAGTATAGTAAAATTTAAGCAGAATGCACATGGATTCAGACTGGAAAACTTACCCTTAACAGCTAAAAATAGAAATAATTAAGCAGTTTTTTTCTAATTAAAGGACATAACATTGAGATATATGTCTTCCCAGTGCCCTTGTTTCCTTACCTTTGCCTGTCTAGAAGCAAGAATGGTGATCTGACTTTCAACAGTAAGGAGAACCATACTTGGAGTACTGCCAGCCACACTTACTTGAATGCTTCACAGAGATAGGTGGGGTATGTAGGTAACTAGAAATACAACTGTCCTCACATTGAATTTCTTTCCATAAAAGTAAAGAGTTACATGTAACTTGCCCATATTAGTCTAAAAATTTCACAAAGCACACTGTTTTTTTTTTCAGATCAGGCATCACACAAACACACAGACATGAACACACACACACACAAACACACAAGCACACATATACCATCTTCCTTACTTCTGTAGAGACAAAGGTTCATTTAATTAGAAACCCACTGATTGATTATTTCTATTTTTGACGATTAAAATAATTTTCCTAGTTCCTATTCACATGCATTTCCCTTATATTTTACTGTACTAATTTCATCTTTATTTCATAGTGTCCTGATCAACTAATAGTTTATTTATTTATTTATTTATTTATTTATTTATTTATTTAGCTTTTCAGAGAGGGTTTCTCTGTGGCTTTGGAGCCTGCCCTGGAACTCTGTAGCCCAGGCTGGCCTTGAACTAACAAAGATCTGCGCATCTCAAACTCTTGAGTGCTGGGATTAAAGGCGTGTGCGACCACTGCCTGGCTGTATTTGTATTTCTATATAAATAGAAAAATTAATTCACAAAATATATAGATGAATATATATATTTATGTAGACTATAATATGTCCACATGAATGTCACTAATATTAGCATATTTTTAAGTAAAAATTTTACTTAATCCAGACCTTAGAATGCATGCAGAAGGGTTGTTCGGTACAAAAAAACTCTAAGAGATCTTTTCTTATTTCTTTTGATCTGTTCTTAATTTCTGGAACTGCGTTCCTGTAGCTATGGCAACATGATAGTATCTTTTAACTATTTGTTTATGCTATTATTTGGATGAGTAGGCAATTTCTTCTTTCCTGAATCTGTAATAGTCTTCTAATTTACCATAACAGCAGTGTTGATGACAGCACTACCTACTCAACTATCTTCCTTAAACTTCTGATCCCAAACCAGTTCTTCAGCAGACACTTTTCAAATTAAATACGACCATAGTTATTGGGAAAAGCCATTCCTAAAATAATGAAGGAAGCATCTACCTGTGAACAGAGCACATAAAACAGAAGGAAGCACGGAAACATTTTCAACATTAAGCAAAATTGTCACTACTATCATTTGCAGCGACCATGCCAAGACCAGCAATACAATGCTTTACCTTCGCATTTATGACCATGATTTCTACATGACTAAACAAATAACTTGTCAAAAACATGCATGTCAGATCCACTAATTGTTGCCAACTGTGTATTTATTTATAAGAATAAAACTCACACTCTACTCTTCTAGTTAACTACAGTCCAAATGCACATTTAGTCAAAAGTCAACTCCTTTAAAAATTACTTGAAAATGTTCTATAATACCTGTTTTATGATTTTAAAATATAAAAACTGGTAATATTATGCAACTTTTTGTGGTAACCAAATTAATAGAATTTAAGAAACAGTCAACTTTTAATTTTTATATTTTATTTATTTTTATTTGTATGTAAATATGTATGTGGAGTGTATGTGTGTATGTATGTACATGCACACGTGTGCACGCACCTATGTGTCCCAGAGCACGTTTGGTGGTCAGAGGACAACTTGTGACAGTTGTTTCTCTCTTTCCACCATGTGAGTACTGAGAGGAGTGTTGACAGCAAGTACCTTCATGTGCTGAGCAGTCTTACAAGCCTACTAGAGTTAGTAATCTTCCATAATAACGTGATTTCAAATATTTGAATGCCTCTCTTTATCACTGATATCTTCTTACTTGGAATATTTCCTCTGAACTTGGTTGGAAAAAAAAATCATTCATTTTTGGAAACATCATTGATAAGAATGCCTCACAGCTTAAGTATATACCTATCAACAGGAACTATCTTGTCCACTAAATATTCTTATAGAAACACAGCTTATAAAGTTCATAAGTGATAAATGTGAGACAGAAAAACACTCACAATGGAGAGTAAGATCACATATATCTCCCTTTGCTTTAAATTTTTGGAAGAAAAAATAAGTGAATTTTTGATTATTTTGCCCCTTTACATATGGCACAAAAGAAATGCTGAATATGCAATAACCTCAAAGTACAGAACTCAGGTGATGTTCGGATTTCCATAGGAGGTGTAAAATTGTGCACAGCTTTTCACATCTGTACTTTATTCTTCAGCTAAGAAATATCTGTTGGTCACTCTTGGAAATGTATATACTATGTTTCACATCCTTGGAAAAAATTAGAAGTAAAAGCAAATAATGGTATTAAATAGACAATAAGGGTGAGTTAATCTGCATCATTTCAAGAAATATACCTTTTCCATCTTTGTTTATAATCAATACAATCTACTGTAGTATGGCATCTAAAAATGTAATATTGATGGACATGAAATGCCATATTCTAAAACATTTCTAAAAATATTTCTTTATCTTACAAGCTCTTCATCATTCTTTCTTTTAAAAAATTTCACTGACTGACACAACATTTTTATAAACTGGTGAAGTACAATGTGATATTTTGAGTCATATAAAATGGATTAAAAAAGCAAAGATAGCAAAGCATAATGGAAGTAGGAAGCAGAGAGGGAAAGAGGAGGAAGGAAGGGAGAAAAAGAGGGAGGGAAACAGACAGGAGGGAAGGAGGATGGAAGAAGGGAAGAAAGAAAAGAAAGAAAGGAAGGGAGGGAGGGAGGGAGGGAGGGAGGGGGGGAGAGAGAGAGAGAGAGAGAGAGAGAGAGAGAGAGAGAGAGAGAGAGAGAGAGAGAGAAAGCCAGAAGGTCAGTATGCCTGTTCAAATGAACTTTTATGGTTAAAATCCCTGTAAATACACTGTATATACAAATAATCTGAGGTCTTGCTCATACACTTCTAACCTGTTTGAAAGAGGCATGGAATGTTTCCTACAGAAACCTTAGCTTAGCTTGTAGATATATCTCTCCGAGATTGCCTTCATACAGGGAGAAGTCTTTGGTCCAACAAAGCATTGCTCAACAGGTTCTCAATTGTTTTACAGTGTTGTAAACAATGTGTCAAAGCCAACTTTCTAAGACACACACACACACACACACACACACACACACACACACACACACACACATTTTCCAGTGTGGATCACAGAAATCTAGGGAGAGAAAAGGCACCTGAGATCACAAACACAGAAACAACGTTTTTTCACACTGCCGTATTTTCCTTCAAATTGCTGCAGCTCATCTGACTCCCTCAAAAACATCAATTACTATTTTGTTTCAATTGCACACACATCAGCCTACTACACAAGCCACACTGAAGTGGAGCTACTTGGAATGAGTGGGCCTTAGAAAGACGATTGCTTCACCACATGCCCTGAATTTCTACAGCTGAAGAGGGACCCTTGGAAGTACAGGATGAATGCTGCTGTTCTTCAGCCATGATCTCAATTTTTTTAAATCATACCTACTAATCAATAACTGCTTTTGAGCATGCACCCCTAAGAGCATTCATTAATATTTTATATACAAGCACTGCTAAACCTACATATTCTATGTCATCTGTCCTATAGCAGACATACACAAAATAGAGAAATGTGAAATAGTTTAATTTTGATATACAAATGCAAAGTATCTTTTGAACTTTCTAAATATTCATTGTGTGCCTATCTATGTGCATATGAGAGGAGGAAGGGAGGGAGGGAAAGAGGGTGGGAGGGAGGGAAAGAAGGAGGGAGGGAGGGAGGGAAACAGGGAGGGAGGGAGGGAGGGAAAGAGGGAGGGAGGGAAACAGGGAGGGAGGGAGGGAGGGAGGGAGGGAGGGAGGGAGGGAGGGAGGGAGGGAGGGAGGGAGGAAAAAGGAGGGAGGAGAGAGAAAGACAAATGAATCTAATTTTATGTGGTTAAATGCATGTGTCACCCTCATCTTTCAAGTGAACAGTAAAATAATAACACTAAGTTCATACTGATTAGCATATCTTAAAGACTTGTTTGCCTCACATGACTAAAGCCTTCCTTCCCCTTTTACTCTTCTTCAATGTTAGTTCATTTAGCAAGCACTATTTTAGTTTATCATTTGATACAACTGTGTAATTTTTGACCTGGACTAAGAGGAGACATACACTCTGTCTTTCTATGACAGGGTGATTTTATTTACCTTTTCATTTTCATGTTTCAACTATGCTGGAGTATATATCAGATTTATGGTTCTAAATAAATAATTTTCTGTTGCATGTCCTCATCAAATTTTTTTTATCCTTCATCCTTGGAAAATTAAGTTGTTCCCCTCCTAGCTAATATAAAATTTGTTCAGTGCTAGAATTTCTCAATAGCCTCATTTCAACACTTTTGAATGAATACTCAAATTTATTCTGTAGTAAACAATGACACATTAGTTTTATATTCAGTGTTTTGATGAGTCTCTATCCTGTCTTCAAAAGAGGTCTTATCATTTTACAATTTCAGCGAAAATATAAAGGGATACTCATTTACATTATATCTATACCAAAATTTGCTGTTTTGTACAAAGTCACAATTTCAATGTGATTTTGATTTGAATTACCTTGTTTATTAGGGATAGTGTATTATTTTTTGTACTTTTAAAATATTTTTTTTCTTCCTTAAAGAAAAGGTAATTCCGTCATTTGTGTTTTATAACTTGGATCATTGTCTTCCATAATTGAAACCTACAACAAGCATACATTATAGAGTAAGAATCCATTTGCTGTGAATATAACAGAATACTCAGCATTTGGACTCAAGGATGGGCTGATAAGGCTTAGAACTAAGCATACTCCAAAGTACTTATCTCCAGCCTAGAATCCATTAATGGAACTTCTGAAATACCCTGATACTATATGTAGGTATATGTTTAGTATATTGGATTTTTGTTGGTTCCAGTACTAGCTATTATTAGTTACAGCTGTTTAGGCAAAAATCTAATGTAACAGCTAAAGAAAAATAAAGAGAACTATCATTTAATTTGGTGGTTTCTAATTTTGTCCGTTGGTCTTTACATCACTAGCATTTCTTTTATTTTTCTGGTCCTAAAACACTGCAGCAATGTGTTTTAAAATCAGAAAGCATAAGCAGTATTTTGTTATTTAGTGTTTCTGAAGACTTTTAGGAATTTTAGGATATTTTTATTTCTAAAAATAATATTCCACTGAAATCTTGTTCTGAATTAGATTCACATCACAGAGTCTGTATATCTGCTGATAAACATATTGACATTTCAACAACATAAATTCTTCTAATCCATGGACTATTCCCAATCATTTATTCCTGTTTATAAATATTCTTCATGAAGAGACACAGAATGCCACTGCAGAGTGGATCAAGAGGTGAGTGACTAGCCCATCAGCGCTAAAACCCAGTCACTAGGTCCTAGGCCTAGGGGAAAAACTCCAGGCTCACATCCTTCCAGTATTAGCTAGCCAGCAAGCAGCTACACTGCAAGCAGGCTGCTCCAGCATCCCCACAGCTGGATTCCATAATCTACATGTCTCACTCTGCCACCAAACCTATCCATCACCCATGAACTCAGGGACTCACTGAGTCATAGACTGTGACTGCACAGAGAAGACCAAGAGGGGAGTAACCAAACTCTCTGCTGAACAACCCAGACTCTAGGCCCAATGCCCCACAGAAAAACCCTTCCCCCATCCCCCACCCATCTCAGTTGTATTAACAAATCAAGGGCAAGCCTCTTGCAGGCAGGCTGCCCCAGTACCCTCTCCCCATCAAACCCTGTAATCTACAAGTCGCACTTTACCCCAAACCCACTTATCCCTGGAGACCACAGTGGTTCCCTGAGACACCGACAGCAATTACAATGATAGATCCAAGAGAAGATCCCTGCGACACAGATACTGAGTGCAAGTATTGGACAAACGACAAAGACACTGCCTACACCAAATGGATGAAGAGATGGGCAAGCGCCAATACAAGAATACATTCAACAACCTAAAGAGCAATATGGCAACAACAGAACCTAGCAGTCCTACAACAGGAAGATGTGAACATATTAACTGAAAAAAAGCAGAAGAAGACAACCTTAAATATAACATTGTGAAAATGATAGAGACCTTTAAAGAGGAAATGAAAAACTCTTTTTAAGAAATGGAGAAAAAGACCAACAAAAAATTGGAGGAAATCAATAAATCTCTTTTAAAAAGGCAAGAATACTGAGAAAAAAATAAAACAGGTGAAGCAAAAATTCCAAAAGTTCAAGACATGAAAATTGAAATAGAGACAATACAGAAAACAAACTGAGGCAATTCTGGAAACAGAAATCTGGGTAAATGAAGAGAAATTACAGATGCAAACTTAATCACCAGAATGCAAGAGATGGAAGACAAGAATCTCAGGAGTTGAAGATATGATCAAGGAAATAGATTGATAGGTCAAAGAAAATGTTAAATCCCACAAATTCTTTTTTTTTTTGAGACAGGGTTTCTCTGTAGCTTTGGAGCCTTCCTGGCACTAGCTCTTGTAGACCAGGCTGGCCTCGAACTCACAGAGATCCTCCTGCCTCTGCATCCCGAGTGCTGGGATTAAAGGCGTGTGCCACCACCGCCCAGCCCAACAAATTCTTAACGTGATAAATCCAGGAAATCTGGGACACCAAAAAAAGACCAAATCTAAAAATATTGGGGATAGAAGAAGGAAAAGAACTTCAGTTCAAAAGCACAGAAAATATATTCAACAAAATCATTGACAAAACTTTTTCAACCTACAGAAGAATATGACTATAAAGGTACAAGAAGCTTGCAAGACACCAAATAGACTAGAACAAAAAAAGTTCCTTCACCACATAATTAACAAAACATTAAACATACAGAATATGAAAAGCATATTAAGAGCTGCAAATGAAAAAGGCCAAGCCACATGTAAAGGCACACCTATTAGATTACACCTGACTTCTCTGGAAGCCAGAAACTCCTGGACAGATATGCTGCAGACACTAATAGACCATGGATGCCAACCCAGACTACTATACCCAGAAAAGCCTTCAATTACCATAGACAAAGAAAACAAGATATTCCATAACAAATTTCAGATTTAAACAATGAAATTTATGCCCTATATAATGGTGAAGCATGCATGGGCAACCCATATATGGCAGTTCTGTTGAACTTGTCTATATTGGATTTCATGGTCTAAGTTGATGAGGATGACTTACCAGGTATCTTCCTCCACATATATCCACAAATCCAGTTTTATAGAAAGTACTATCATGAAAACTCCAACTCAAGAAATTTAGCTGCACCCACAAAAACATAGGCAACAGATAAACTCACTAAGGATCAAAGCAATAGTGAAGCAGGTACCATAACTGCCCTTCCTATGTAATAAGATTGATAACTACCTTAATTGTTATCATAAAACCTTCATCCAATAACTGATGGAAGCAGATGCAGAAATCCACAGTTAAGCACTGGGCTGAGCTCTTGGAGTGGACAGTTTTGATGTGCTTTTTGATGATTTTCTAGAAATCATTCAGTAGTTAATAATGATGATGCATTCTCAGGAATACATTTCATTATTCTGTGAACAGAATACAGCTACACAAACCTAGAATATAATATAAATCATATATTATATATATATATATATATGATTTGCCATTTACAAAATATCACATGAAGCATACATCTTAGTGCTTACCAACCTTACATTTATATTCGTAAGGAGTATTGGTTCAAAAGATCTTGTAGTGTCTTTCTTTAACGTTGGCACAAGTTTAATACTGTGCAGTGGTTTGCATGAAAATGGCCCCCACTGGCACTTGTTTGAATACTTCGTCCCCAATTTTCATGGGGTTGTTGGAGAGGGATTAGGAAATTTGCCTGTGCTGGGGCAGGTGAGTCACTAAGGATGGTCTTGAGGTTTCAAAAGCCCAAGCCAGGCCCACTATCTCTTTTTTGGTCTCCTGCTTGCAGATGAGGATGTAAGCCCTCAGCTACTGCTTCAGGACCATGATTGCCTATCTCCAGCCATGCTCTATGCTATGGTAGTCATGAACTCTGTCTCTCTACAACCAAAGCTCCAAATACACATTTTTCTTTGTAACCTGCCTTGGTCATGGCGACTAGAAGGTGACAGGAGGCTTTACTACTGGCCTTAATGTCTTGGGTTTGAGCTGACGCAGAGTACAGTAGAGGCCTCCTACTTGGTTCTGAGTTCTTAAGAATAGGAACAGGCAAAGTATGATGGAGTCATGTTTTCTGTAAAGAAGAGATGGTTTGCGGCCTCCTCTACCATACTGTCTGATTTTTGCAGATTTTTCAAAAGCCTAGGGTGATAGATTTTAAGTTACTGGCCTTTGTTTTCCATTTGATCTTGTATTACATATTCGGTTCTACAGGGTGCTATAACTATATGAAGAAAACATACATAAACTGAAAAGGACATGCACTGTGCCTGCATTTCTTATGTCACAGCACTCTTTTTCTGGTTCTCTCATCAATTATATAAAGTTTTTGTTATGTTTAGCCTGTAATTTTTTTCTTACTTCCTATAACTAGTTATTATGGGGATTTTTTGCAAACTAATTAAACTATTTATACTTTGACAAAGGCTTCAAAACTATTGAAAACATTTGAATTTGTATATTTTAAAAATAATTTTAAAACCTACTTCGCATTGTTTTGCCAGTCCAGATATGGAATTTTTATTAGTAACTGATGTTCTATTTTGAAGAAACAGAGTTTCACAATTGATAAAAATTCCAAACATTGTTTTCAGAAAATGCTTTCATCAAATAACTGTAATCTAGAAAGTTTTTTTTTTCATTCATCACTCAAGTTTAGGAATAATATAGGTTCAGGCATATTTAACAAATCTGCATTTTTACTCAATTACATAGCAAACTTATTCTAGAAGGGACAACACAAGGGTCCATAGAATGTGCTCTTTGTCTTTTGCTGATAAGAAACTCAAAGAAGACTTTTAAATATTGACTATAACTAGTGATATTTTTAGACGTTTATATTAAATAGCAACTGAATCTAAGTATACTTGAATAAAATGTCATTTGTTTTATATTCAGGATATTTAATTAAATTAATATGCCACATAAAAATAATTTCATTAATATGGATTATTTTAAGTTATGATCATTTCATATTCAAAGTGAGCATAAGTAAATTCACATTTCAAGCAATTTCTGAGAGGAAAATATGTTGGGTGATTTCTTCTAAGATCAGTATAGATTAGCATTGTTTGAGCTTTATTATATTAATATATTACAATCACAATATATTAATAAGAATATTAAAAACTATAAATATATGATTCCACTTTAAATAGCAGTATAGTAGCAAGTACACAAGTCACCAAACAGTACAGCCAGTACCCATGGGTTTATGATGTTACACTCACTAAGTGGCTATCCCACATCACTGTAATTCTTTTGGGCATGTATTACTTTCATCTCAGTTTGCAACCCATGTCTTAGAGACCTGCCAGTCTCCATGCTGTTCATGTATGTTATAACACTGCTACTTATCTTTCTGCATCTTGTTTCAAATGGATTTTCTAATGACATGTGCCATTTGTTTAAAATACTAGCTTCATATTTTGTTTTGTCAAAATATATTGTGTACTAACCAAAAAATCATTTTTATTGTAGAACATAAATAATTATAAAACTCAAAAAATATGATATAAACAGATATTTCTGCAAATATCTGACAACAAAGTAAAATCTGACAATAAAGTAAAATGCAGAAATTTAGAAAAATAACTATAAAAGACATGCGATGCCCCATTCTTATGTTGAACCTCAGCAGCAAACAATATTTTTTAAACTGCTGCTTATTAACAAAAATGTTCAATGCTTCAGGAAACAAATGCATTAGGGAATAGAACCCAGACAAGCAGATTGTTGCTTATATGTCTGGGGTCCTTGCTCCAAGCATAAGACTTTATTCTTCCTAGAAACACTAAATAAATAAATAAAGACTGACTTCTTTGAAATATAAAACCTCAGCTAGAAGACAACCAAACCTCATCCCTGAAGTCAAACAATAAGTTTAGAATTACTCCCATGTTTACACAGTTCACCTTCACAAAGTAATAAGATGCTGGCAGTCGGTCCCTGCAGCACTCTTTAGTATTGCTGGCTTATATGACATGTTGTAGTGAATGAGTAATTAATTGTTCCATGCCCACCTATAATTATAGATAATCTTTTTTATCTTCACAAAGTTTGACATCAACCTTGGCCCCTGAATATTCAAGTTCTACAGCTTGAAGATAGCTGCTTTGCTCACCTGAAGAGGTTGCAATGACTCAATATATTGGAACACCCAATCTCAAAATGAACAGGCTGATGTAGATAAAATGGATTTCAATTAGGCCTGTATTACAGAAGCTTAATACTAAAAATGTAAGAGTTTATATCTAGGCTGAATCAAACAGAAATCAATACTTGGAACGATTATAAGAGAAATTTACACCAGTTAAGTTATTCTCTGCATAAAATAAAGAAAACATTGAAATAACAAAGAGAATGTTTCAGATAGATACGATAGGAAAAATTATGATACTTGCACTATTTTTCTTACAAAAAAATGGGAGAACAATGACTAAATGGCAAATTTTCGGAACTAAAAGCTCAAAGGGCAACCATGAATAGTTCTAAATTAAATACCATAAAACCGGAAGTTCTAGCTTTTCTTCAACCTTCTAAACAAAGAAATTTGAACAACAAGCTGTTCTTGCTGAAGCACATTAGAATGAAGATATGATCAAGTAAATATTTCGAGGAATATAAAACAGCCTAGCCATTGCATAGAAATGGGACAAACGTGAGTGGACACATGGGAAGTAGTGAAGAGCTTTTCTTTCCACACGAACTGTTCCTTCAAAAAGGTAATGATTGAGGACAGACAGTACTATATCCAGGGATCAAGAAAATACCATCACTGCCCAATATCAATCCAGAGTTACCACAGCTTGCTCCTGAATCAAGCATGTGACCTGAGGTTGTTTTTTTTTTTTTTTTTTTTTGAGCATGAAAGGAAAATCTACAGTACAATATATTGCATTAAATTAAAACTCAAAATCCAATCCAATATGGTTTTTATAATCCGTGAGAATGTAAATGAAGTGCATTAAAATGTGTTTCCCAATTTTTCTAAGCAAAATATTTACAGACATATATTTTTTTGTTTCCCAAATTTGACCTTATATTTTCCAAGCAAGAAAATTAGTGAATTAAACATCAGTTTTTGAAAATATCAAAATTAGTGTAATACACATAAGTTTACCATTTGTTTCAAGAAAAAAATCTTCTCATGTACATCTAACACATTAAATCTTATCTTTCTATTCATGAACGTTGGTGCATGGATGAACGTGTTTGTATCTCAATCTAAAGGTCCCTTTGCCAGAGAGATGATACTAGAAGAGAATATATTCAAAGATCTAACGGGGAGATTACAATGGCTTCCAGGAGACCCAGTATCCAGGGTTCATAAGAACCCAGTGAATAAAATAAGGGCCAATACTTGGATCTTTTCTGTCATTGCTTACCAAAGCTGAGCTCGACAAGGCCTCTGTGAACTGGATCTTGGGGTGCTTTGTCCCATAAGTACTTCATATTCAGCATCACACTGCTTAGCACAAAGCTCTCCTCTCTGCTGGATGATCCACGGGTTAAAGTTGATGGCTATCATTATTCATCCCTGTGCTCTGCCTTGATGTGAGGTGGTGGGCCTCTCTCTGCCTCTCCATCTTTGCAAAGCACTTGTGGTGTCCTTTAGTAGTTTTCAAACTGCTCAGCACATGTGGTTTTCCTATGTCCCTTGTTCACCAACTTCTCTATGTAGAAAGCTTTGACTTCCCTGAAGGTGCCTAGATTAACCTGTCAAGACCTTATAAACTGTTGATAACTACCATGTGAAGTCTAGAGGTCATGTGATAGTCATGAAGGGATTGAGCCACCAGATCTCCTTATACTAACAACTTCATGGGAGGACTATACCACTAAATCTGAAACGTGCCTCCTGGGGACATTCTGGGGGCTTCACAGGGTTGCCTTCCCTTGATGATAATGTCAATGCTATCTTGCACATAAGAGATGAGCATGTTAAGATTCTGTAGTTTTAGATCTTGATGTCTTTCACTGCTATTACTCACTGAGTCCAAATGGGTGCCTGAACTTTTCATGGCATAGTTCTTCAGGAACTTGTTAGTAATGTTTTTCCGTGTGAGCTGTTGTAGCACTCAATATATAAATGGAAGATCTGCCACATTTACTAATTATTTCAATATGAGCATTATGTTATATGGATCTCAGTTGGTTTGGAGTCTATATCTTACAAACAAAATGGAAAAAAAAAGTTCATATATTTTTTTTTTTTCAGGACGAGGTTTATCTGCAGCTCTAGCTCTCCTAAAATTCACTCTGTAGACCTGGTTGCCTCTAGCTCACAGAAATTCCCCTGCCTCTGCTTCCAAAGTGTTGAGATTAAAGGCATGTGCTACCAACTTCCATTTAAATTTATAATTTTTGAAACTTGCTTTTGAGGAAGGGTCATATGTAGCCCAAGCCCAGTTCCCTATATAACCAAAGATGACCTTGAATTCTTTAATCTGTCATTATTACCTCTCAAGTGCTAAGTTTGCAGGGATGTTCCACCACGATGAGTTTATGTGTTGCTGGAGATTGAACCCAGCGATGAAGGCATGCTAAGCAAGCAGTCTATCCATTGAGTTCTGTCCCTATCCTAGTGATTGTTAACTTTATGGCACATGCCTAAAACATGTGAAGAATTTACAATACGTTGAGGAAATGGGGAAACTTGGTTGACAAGAAAACTTAACCATTTACTTATTATTTATTTATTTTTATTCATTTTTAAAAGAATATAAACTATCTTTTTCATTTATATACCAATCCCAGTCCCCACTCCCTCCCCTCCACTTATTCCCTCCATATACCTCCCACCCCACTCCCATCCACTCTTCAGGGAGGGTAAGACACATTGCTTTGGGGAAGGTCCATGGCCCTCCCTACTCTATCTAGACTGAGTAAGGTATCCATTTAAAGAGAAGAGGTTTCACAAAAGCCAATACAAGCAGTATGGATAAATCCTGGTGCAAATGCAGGGTCCCCACAGTCTGCCCCAGCCCACAGGCAGAGGGAATAGTTTGGTCCTATGCTGTTTCCTTCCCCCCTAGAGGAGTTGGTGAGCTCCCATTAGCTCATATAGGCTGCTTCAGTGAGGGTATCCATCATGGTCTTGATCTCTGTTCATATTCTCACTCCTCTCTCTCTTAAACTGGACTTTGGGAGCTCAACCCAGTGCTCAGATATGGGTACTGCCTCTGTTTCTATCAGTTGCTGGATGAAGGTTTTATGGTGATATTTAAGATATTCATCAGTCTTACTACAAGGCAACAACAGTTTGGGCAAGAAGCCATTACGGAGCTAGCATGAAACCTGGCACTAGAAAAAGTCCCAGGAATACACAAGAATGTCCCCAGTTAAGACCCTAAACTTAATTATTTATAAAAGTAGAAGCTATGGTTGGGAAGAGAAAGCAAACAATAGAAGTGGAAAAGGACTAAGAGTTCAGTGAGTGGTGAATAAGATAAAAACATATATGTATATAAAAGCTTCATAATGAAACTCTATCATGTATTATAAATGCATGACAATAAGTCATGGCAACAAAAACATTACTAAAATAGGTGAGAAATGATTAAGCAGATGGGGATAATAAATTTATCAACAGAAGACTGTATTATCACTAAGTATTTATTCCAGAACAACTTTTCAAAAACAAGGAATATAACTGTTATGAAATGTCCTCAAAGTGATGTGCAGGCTGAGAAGCTACTTGTACAACTCGTATAAAAGACAATGGCTTAAGGGTAGCCAAGATACTTCTAAGAAAAATGAATTTCATGAAATCTAGAGAAATTAAGACAGTCATGTTCAGAGGGATACTAGTTTACAACTATAATAAAAACAATGTATAAATGGAAATTATATATTACAGAAAAGGGATAGCCTAGCAAAAATTAGTTACCTAGTTATTCATTAGAAATACTGAATAAAATTAAATAATTCCCATTATATTTCTACTTCTACACAGATTTTAATAGAATAAGCACATAAATGAAAATATACAAAGTATAAACTAGCACTTGACTGAAAAGAAATAAAATAAATGCATAAATAAGTAAACTCTTTGTGACTTTAGGACGGGAAATAATTTTCAAACTAAGAAACAGAAACAATATGCAAAAATAAAAATAAAGAGTTCAACTGCCTTAAAATAATCTATAAAATATAGGAAGACCATAAATAGGCTTACTAGAATTCTCTTATTAGAATAAGAAATTAGAATATAATTCCCATTTTTCTATAAATCAAAAAACATTATATATATATACATACATACACAAGATGTATATGCATACTCCTTGCATTTTCATCATTTGCATCTATCAAATCACAGAATTTTTAAAAATAAAAGATAAACTTAAAAACTTCCATCCATCCGATATACTTATACATATACTAAAAAGAAGAAAAAAATGAAGCTATGAATGATCACTGCCCATTAAGCAAATAAAAACCTTATTAAAGCAGTTGGAAGTTAGAAAAAAAAACAACTTATTTTTAGACAGTCTAACTAAGAACAATAGAAGCATGAGTTAGCAAATACCAATGAGTATTGCCATGAGTGGCATGTTAAGCGATACACAAATTTCTGAAGACAATTGGGCATTGCTCCCTAGTGTTATCAGGTGAACTTTATGACTTCAGTCTATTCTAGGAAAATGCTCACATATGTACATATACATTTGAAAGATATTCAAATATTTCTGCTTTTTTGCTGCGATATAAGCAAAACATCTATAAATAATAAAATTAAGAATGTTCAATCATCTAATATCAAAAGTGGATGAGTTATATTAATGTGTTCCTTTATTAGGGCTTCTATTTAAAGTCTTTATATTATTATATTTCAAATTTGTAAGAATATCACATCTCATCTGATCAATATATGTGATATACGTGAGTGGATCAAAAGTCTTAGTTTTTTAAAGAAAAATAAATATGATAACCATGGCTAAAACAACTCCACCAGGAAAAACAGGTTTCATAGAAATATTCATGAACGTGAACAAATAATAAAAAGCTCTATTACCCTAAATAATTGACCTAAATATTTAAAGCAGGTTTTGAAACTGTAAGAAAGTTGTAGTATTTACAACACATTTGAAAACTCAGTGGAGAAGTCCTAATCCAGATAAGAAAAATAGAACAAATTTATAGAAAGCATGTTATAAACAGGACAAAGAGCCAGGATAGAAGCTGCCTTATCTCATCATGAGGAGGAACCTAGCTTTCTTCTTTCACTTACATTGACTCAGTTCCACAGAACAGCGAATGCTGAACAGGTTGAATTATTTGTCCACATCTTATAGGATGCTCAACAGGGCTTGAGTCTTTTGTTTTCTGGGGTGACAGCATCTCCCACTGGCTCAGCAGGCCTGCTTTAACACAGTTTCTCCTATATTCTCTGTGAGAGTGAGCTTCCACATTTATTTCCGAGTTGAGTTTACCCATTGTGAGGGGAGAATAGGAAATGAGAACTCACTGGATATTACATAATCTCTGGTTGTTCTTGTGCTGTCTCCATCTCAGTAGGAGATGTGTGTAAGTAGACACATTACTAATTATCAATTAATTAAGTATATCAACCGTTTTTTATCTTCATACTAGTTATTCCTATGGTTCCTGAGATTCTGTTTGTTGAATATTAGATGATAAACATTAAAATTGGAGAAGCAGAAAGCCTTAAAAATGAATAGAATACTCATAAAAATTCACTGAAAACAGGTAAAATTTGATGACACTGTAAGACTAGCTATGCATATAAAATAAATATGAAGGTAAAGTAAGACAGATCTTGGGAAGTTTTAGCCTAAATTACATTCATCTCAAGAGTCTTTAGGTTCTAATCACCTACTTTAAGAAATGCTGATACTAAATTATAAATTATTTTAAAAACAAATCCAAATAGATTGAAAATTGCAAAATGTTTTTAAACAGAAAATACCAGTCCTAATATACCAAACAATGCTGGCTAAAGGAGGGTACCAGCCAAAAAAATTTATCTATGTACTCAACGTTTTCAACTAATCAGAAGAATAGACTCAAAAAGGTACAAGATGAATTTAATGTAGATTTCTAAGAAATAATATACATAAATATGTCTTTAATATAAAACCTCTAATACAAATATTAATCAATAAAATTAGATCAAAAATATTTGCAGAGAATAAGAGGGACAATGTTACTTAATGTTGAAAGCTGTGGTTAAAAAAAAAGCAAGCATCAAACCACAAATTAGAATCAAAATAGTAATCTCAAGGAGAACTGAATTTCAGTTATTCAGAGAGACCTAAATTACCACAGAGAAACTGGTACACTCAAATGTTGCTGGTATAAGAAGTGCTCTGTTCATCTTTGGTATCCTTCACATTTCTCTGAGAAGACTTCTATTTCAGGTTCTCATTCCCTTCTCTTCTGCATTTTGTTTTTATTTTGGAAGTATTCATTCTCATCCTTCAATACTCAACTTGTGTTGAGTATTACAGTACCATATCATCCTTGGGATACTTAAAAATTGCAGTGAATACCTAGAAAAATGCTCATGAATTACTTCACACAAAAAGTCAGCATGAAAGTTAAGTATTTGTTTGCTTGTCCTAATTCTTCTAGAGCAGTATTTCTCAAGATCACCATTTACTTCATGTCACTAAATTCATAAGACCCATAATAACATTCAAATAAGATTTTAATATAGAGGAAAGGGGAAAGTATTATGAGGAGAATTACAGAAAAAATCCACTAGTAAAATATGTCTATTAGAGATGCACGTTTCGGTTTTGGTCAGGGCTCTAGGAACATCGAAGAAACAGAAAAGGGTATAAAATCTTCAGCTGGGGAATAAGGGAGAGATAAAACTATGATACAGACATGAGGAAAATGTTTCTTCAAGCTAGGACTAAAGCAAAGCATGATATTCCTTTTTGCCTCTGCTTCTTTTTTTTTTTTTTTTTTGAGCTAAATATAGCAAACCAAAGATTTCTTAGAAAAATACCACAGTTAGTTACTTATTTGTTTCCTGGCTATGAATTTTTAGGGCACGTTGAAGTGAGAAATTTGCCTTGGCAGTACATATCCCTCACTGATTTCCTAAAAACTGTGGCATAGAATAGAAAACCACAAAGTACACTGTTTTTACCCATATGAAGGATATCAGAATAAAACCTGAATTTTGACTCAAAACCTTAGTGTCAAAGTTATAAGAAACAATGACAAATTCAGGTCAGTATGACTGAAACCTAAAGTCATAAAATGATGCCACTAAATGCTCTAATATTAAATTTCAATTATAAAAGACTGGCATCACATAATTAAAATATTAGCAATACAATAATTTACACGGTATACAACATTACTGGCTACTGTCTTCATAACAATGCTTTTCAAAAATAATCTTATCTTGTTCCTTTAAAAAGGAAGATAATGATCACACACCAAGTAAATACAACAAATATCATTTAAAATGGAAAAGGGCTTTAGGATAATTATTTCAGTCAACAGGAATTTTCATTAGTATTATCATTATATACTACTTCAAGAAAAGAAAGGGGCAGCTAACAGATGATTTCTATCTGTCAATTCCTCATCCTTTCTTTTCCTGAGGAAAAACAATTTGAACTGTATCCAACAAAAATTATCAGCAAAGGCAAAGGAAGTTTCCTGAAAGAATGTTCATTTCAAATAAATTGTATAACCTAAAATATAAAACACTCAAATCACATTTTTGAAATATGAAATGCCATATACTTATTTAATAAACATTGTAATATGAAGAAAATAAGAATAAAAATTTACTTCTATGTAAGTGCTTGTAGTCATGGTGACTGTATACACATACATGCATAAATAGATGCTAATAGGAAGAGGAAGAAAGTAGAAGGTTATGAAGACAAAGAAGAAACAAAGAATGAGTGCAAGAGCAATAATATTAATCAAACATTCCAAAAAAAAACCAACCTGTATTCATAAAGTGTTGTGGGAAGTACTTCTGTATATGTCTTGCTTTTATTAGTTAATGAATAAAGAAACTGCTTTGAGCCTATAGCAGGGCAGAACAGATCTAGGTGGGGAAAACTAAACTGAATGCTGGGAGAAAGAAGGTGGAGTCAGAGAGATGCCATGTAGCCCCTGCCAGAAATAGACGCTGAATAAAACTTTACCTGGTAAGCCACAGCCACGTGGTGATACATAGATTAATGGAGATGGGTTAGTTTAGGATATAAGAGTTTTCCAGAAATACACTTAAGTTATTGGCCAAAAAGTATAGCAAATAATATAGTTTCTGTGTGATTATTGCGGGACCAGGTGGGAGAGTAGCTTTCTACTACAATAAAGTAAGATGAACCATAAGTCCCCCCCAAAAAAAAGAATAAAAAATTTTCTAGTAAAGTGTTTTCCTAGTAAAGTTGGGTGTTTTTCTAGTAATGTGCTAGCATTGGCTGAAATTTATATAGCTAATATTATTGGAATAAACTCAAAATCAGAGAAAAAATATTTGGCATAAAAATAAAAAAAATGAGTATATTAAAGGTAGAAGGTCATATGTTATTATATTCATTTAAAATTGTAGTCTCTTGGATGGCAAGTTGGCTCAGTGAATTATAGTTCCTGCCAGCAAGTCTCTGACAATCTAAATTTGACATCCAGGAATCACATAATACACAAAGAGAGTCAATTCCTACAACATGACTTCTGATCTCCACACCCACATAGAGGGATATGTACATGCACACAAACACATGAAAGATGATAACAGTAAGCTTCTTTTCCAATTTTACTACGGAAAAAAATATAGTCTTTTTATTTTCTTCAGTATTAATGTTGTCAATTTATGCTTTTATTATTGAACAGATATCTGATCTTCATTATGAATCTATGATTTAAATTATAACATAGTTGGCATGTATATACTGCTTTATTGTAGGAAGTTTATAAAAATACTTTAGTCCATAAACTTATTAAGGAAATTACAACAATTAATCTGTTCAAAGACTAACAGATGTCACAAGAAAACAAAATGAGACTTCAGTGGCTGGTTTCAGTTCCAACGCTAAATATCAACTGGTGTTTTGATTCATGTATCCCATTCCTGGAATTATGAGAAAAGAAAAGTGCTAATCAAAATCACCACTGGCCAGAAAATATGAATATGAATATACATATATATGTATACATATGTGTGTATACATATATAAATTCGTTTGTGTTTAAGACAATAATTAGGATCAAAATAAACTCAATCATGATAAAATGGCATGTAATAAGATAAAGATTCATGCTGTTGTTATAGTAATGTGATTAGTTAGGATAAGTAATACTACTCCTCATGACTGTTAGTGTCAAATACATGCAACAGAACAGTTCATATTAGACTAATGCTGCAATTCTGCCCCAGATGTGAGGGTTATTTTTTCAAAAATAATATATTTCATGTCTGACCCTATTAAGGTTTTGTTTAACAGAGATTATTTTTGTAAATTCTATACTCTTACCATATTAATCCCATTTTTGCTTATTATACATAAGAGTGGAGAGTGTGGCTTTCTTGATGAATATTTGCTCTGTAAGTACTACAGATCACTGAGGAGTGTCTCCAGCTATGGGAAACTATTATTTTATATGCCTCAGGGATGTTTTGTGCACTGTACTGTTATCTACTGGCTCCAGTTGGAAGAATTGTCCTGGATAGACTGATGTTTGATGAGCAGGGCTGTAGTAGTGATGAGAAATCTTGTGAGGATATGGTGAACCTGTCTCTAATGCTTTACCAGCACATGTAGGTAACTCGGATTTGGGGAGGCATGAACACAGAGAAGCTGTGCCAGTGTCTGAACAGAGAGGCTACTGCAACACAATGTCAGCTAAAATAAAAATAAAGAAAATGGGACATTAAGATTATAGTAAGTAAAAGTAATTAAATCACTAGCAACAGGATTATAAAACATGAGATGCATGCTACTATTAGGGGTAGCATGATTTAAAGGGGATTAAAGCAGAATACATGAAAATAGATTTAAAAAATGGAATTTAGGAAGTCACTAAAAACTAAGGATGTGTGTGAAATATATTGACCTTGATTGTTCTATAAACTATATATCATATATATGTATAAAAGTACATAATATGTAAAACCATATTAAACTATATACATTAAACCATAAACACACACACACAAACACACAGAGAGAGAGAGAGAGAGAGAGAGAGAGAGAGAGAGAGAGAGAAAGATTATAAAATAATAGGGGTCCATATATATTTCACATGCATATTTAGTTTTGGTTGAGTTCCTAAGTAAATATTTAATAATATTCATTAGTAATTAATGATAATATTAATTATATACATTAAATAATTTTTAAGGAGATACTTTGCATGAATGTACAAAGCTGCTTCCAGAATACTTTTATCTCAGTGCCAGGTATAGTATCTCCTATACGTTGATAGTTCGAGCCCCTATTGGCTCCTATATTTCAGAAGATATTATACACATTGGATACATGGCACAGAAAAGAAGCTGGAATGGAGAGGGAAACTGTTCGGAGAAAAATGTCAAAAATCTCACTCAGCTGTAAACCATGCAAGTTATAATATTAACCTACCAAGCAAAAATGACCCTGCACTGCTTTGAATAAAAATGTCCTCCATAGATCCAGAGCCAGTTGCACTATTAGGAAGTATGGCCTTGTTGGAATATGTGTTGCTTTGTTGGAGGAGGTATGTCAGTAGGCTGTGGGCTTTGCGGTCTCAGAAGTACAAACCTGACAGCATGTCACTGTTCACTTTCTACTGCCTGCCAATCTGGACGTAGATCTATGCTCCTCCTCCAGCACCATGTCTGCTGCCATGCCACCATGGATCCCGCAATGATGATAATGGACTAAACCTCTGAAACTGTATGCCAGATACAATTAAATGTTTTCCTTCATAAGATTTGGCCTGGTCATGATGTCTCTTTAGAAGAGAAACCCTAACAAAGAGTACCTAATGATAAAATAGCATGATTGTTTGGGGGATAACCGACTGCTTTCTTACTGAATATGAGGTCTATTCCACAGGCGGAAATGCATGACTGTTACTTTAAACAAAGTCAAAGCCAATAGGTCACAAGCCCTAAGGGAGAATGCATGTCTGATGTGTGCCTGTTTTTTAATGGATATGTAGTCAATATTTATGTTTATATCCATAGATCAATGTTGCTCACATCCTGGAGTAGAGAAGTTTGTTTTTACAGTGAGTGAGTGATGGTTCACACTGAGCTTCAAAACTAAAGTGCAGAGACTAAGTGAATGTGGGGTCCTGAGCCTTAGGCAGGGTATCTGTATCACCCCACCCAAAGTCCACTGAAGGAAAGTGGACAAACCATAAAAGGTGAAGTGTATATATGAACACTTTGAAGCACTGTCCTCTGGATAGGACCTAAAAATTGCAATCATAAACCCACAATTACTTGTACAAGAGCAACAATAAAGAGTGAGGAGAATGAAGTCAGTGGCAGTAGTTACAGAAGGATAATAGAGAGGAACTGGGTTGAATAAAATTCCATAGATGATGATGATGATAGATAGATAGATAGATAGATAGATAGATATGGATAGAGACAGATGATAGATAGATAGATAGATAGATAGATAGATAGATAGATAGATGATAGATAGATAGATGATAGATAGATAGATATACAGATATAGATATACTGACCTGAAAAAATTTTAGAACTTATAAACAGAAAGAAAACTAATCTGCAAAGCCAATTAACATGGTCATCCAGACCTGAAAGAGGGACTAAAAGTCTTAATCTAAGAAATGTTAAATGCTTCCTAAACCATGGAAATGACTGTAAAAACATACTCATATTCAACAACTCCAAAGAGCCACCTTAACTGTTTTCCTCTTAACGGTATAACCTGATGGTGAGTGTTTGGATTGAAACAGAATGACATCATATGCTGGTTGACCTTGATTCTGGTTAATAACTCTGTCACTTCAGTCATAGGAGAGAGGAGTGTTTGGACTCAGATTTGTCCTTAGAAAAGGATCTTGTTCTATGCTTTGTATAATTTCAGTTCACCAATACTGCTAAGTTCATACTCCTCTTCATTATTAATTGTAGAAAACTGATACCAATAAACTTATTAGAGCCCAAAACATAATAAATAGCACACAATATTCTTCTGTAAGGAGTGCTATACCATAACGAACTTGACACTCTTTCTCTAAGTATCCTATTTTTCATAACCAAAAGCCTACTTGACATTTTTGACAAAAGAGATTGCAAGGTTTAGCTCTGCTCACATTTTCCCATCTGTACAATGTACTGAATTCCCCTTTTATAACCGTGCACACTTTCTAAGGTTCAACTTTACTGTCCTCGCATCAAGATAAAACGTCCTTGCTTACCCAATATTACAAAACGATCACTCTTCAGTGATCTCCAGACTCCACAAAGATATTTGTCAAACAAAAGTGATGGGAGTTCAATGACGAAAAGCGTGCTACAGAAAATAATCATGTGACTTATTGTCTAATTGCCAGTCAAAGCACAAAAGCCAGCCACAGTAAACATACATTTGATGTTAACTTGGCTCCACTTGAAATCTTTGCGTAATATACTTCAAGGCTATGTAATATTATGATACCATGAGAATTTTCCCCTCCCTCCTTATGCTTCCCTCTAGTTTGTACTGGCATGTGTTCTATGAGCAACCACAAGACATTATTAGCATTTGTATACATCCAAAGACATAGGGAAGTTGGTCAGTGTTAGTAAGTAGCATTGTCCAATATAAGCAACAGAAATAGCACACACACACACACACACACACACTGAGATTCTGCTGGAGAAGCAGAGCTTATTCATTTAACTTAA
Source organism: Alexandromys fortis (assembly GCF_014885135.2). NCBI lineage: Eukaryota > Metazoa > Chordata > Mammalia > Rodentia > Cricetidae > Alexandromys > Alexandromys fortis. The sequence goes on from NW_026067933.1 coordinate 10,743,042, forward strand.
TGTATTCAGTGCATGACACTGTTCGGATATTTTGCTAAAATTAGATAAGTTTTTATTTTTTTATCCCATCTCCTTTCCAATATACATCTCATTTATATGCATGGAAGCACAGAAGAAAACAAGTCACAGTGAAACTGAAATACTCATTTATGCACTAACTGGGGTACAGCCCTTTTGACGCCAAGACTGGAGTGTGGCAGTAATAATTACCAGAAAACCTAACCAAGAGATTTCATTATTCTGATTGCAGAGCCAAGACATACCTGGGGTGGATAGAATTAACCAGATTCTTTCAATATAATACCTTGGAACACTGACTGTATCAACCTCATCTTAATCCTCATTCCACAATCCCCCAAAACTCTGTGATTCCAAATGTGTAGTTTCTAGTTATGCTGTGCCAGTACAGGAAACAGTGTCTTGTGATGAAGGGCTTCATTATGTTAATTAACTGAGTCTACAAATACACAAAGAAATCACAAACCCTGTGTGTAATCTGAGCACTTCAGCTTCACTAAAAGAATATCTCACTATAAGCTAGTGAATTAATATTTTTAGATTTTACATTAAATCTTGAGTCAATTTTCAAAACACTGAATGCATTTCATAAAGAGCAGAACAGGCCATCACAGAAAACACGAGCCATTTTAGACAACTATAGAAAAGCTTGCCAGCTTCCTCCTTTTATGCTACTAAGATAGTATTAATTTCTATGAATCATTTTTATTCCTTTCTTGTTAATTTAAAGACAAAGACTAAAAGACAAGCTCTGCTACAATAACATAATTCATAACCCTGTGCTTTATACAGCTGTTTGAAAACATCAATCTTCTGATATCTCTGGTGATGAACAATATCTAAACTAATTTTATCAATGTATTTGCCAAGCAATGGAAATGATACTTTTGCAGAACAATTATCAAATCAGAAAAAATCTATTACATTTTTAATGATCACGTTACAATTTTTATTTTGACAGAGTAGTTTCTATAGAACATTTAGATAACATTGGACTTCAGTAATCTAATTCATTTAATTAATTTTTTTTAATTGTACCATCTTCTTGAAGATGGCAAGTGGGAAAACATGAAGAAGTCACATGATATCTCACAGCAATAATCCACGAAACATCAGCAAAGCAACCAGAAATTAGAGACAAAGAGGTAATACCTAAGGAAGAGGTTTCATGTCAACTATGTGTGGCAAATATTCTACTAAAGTATGAAATGGCATGACATACAAATTATATAAAATTGGATATGATTTTTTATTTCTATATTTGGCTCACTCAAACTTCTATTATCTTATATTAGTTAGACATTTATTCATATTGACTATAGCAAAAAGACATTCCTTTTAGTTATACTTAAATGTCAATACATATCATAATGAAAAATAAATACCACAAATCTTAAACAGAATAAAGTATCTGAAATAAAGCAATACAGTACTCAGTTAGAAGGATTTCCTCCTAATAAGAGTATCGGACATAGATCTTCTATTCCTTTCTCCTATTTTCATGAGAGGATTTACTTTTTAATCAAAAAAAATCTGCGGCCTTCATTCTGTTCCTTCACCTAAATTTTACTGTTCTAATCAGCAGAATGTTGGATCCTGTTTTCGTATCCATTCTCTTAACCTGTGCCATTTTATAGGTGAATTGAGTCCTTTGATATTAAGTGATATTACTGCATGTGCAGGATTTTGGGGAGACTAGTCTATTTGGATGCACACCTTTATAGGAAGTGGGGGACTTGGACTTCCCACAAGGCAGGGCACCCTGATTTCTCTTAGGACTGGACAGCGAGGGGGAGGGAAAGTGTGAGGGAAATGGGAGGATGGGAGGAGGTGGAATAAACAAACAAATAAATAAATAAATAAATAAATAAATAAATAAATAAATAAATTTTACTGTTCTTGAGAAAGCCAATCACCAGAGTGGTGATGTCGGGAAAATGGACCAAACACATGTTGTTTCGTACATTTTACTCAGTTGAGATCTGCCCTATAGAAGATGGATTCAGACTTGTTTTATTCTTCTGTGGTGAAGACCTGATAATGTCCATGTGTGCCAGAGCTGGGTAGACATACTAATTTATAGATGAAGTTATTGAATCTGCATGCATAATGCTGGCCTTCCCATTCAGCCTCTTCCAGTAATAAAACCATGACTTTGATCTCCATCTGCCTGGCACCTGTGTCTGTCTCAGAAGTTTCTGAATACTAATAGAAATCTATTCGATTTTCTGAGTGGTGATGAAGGGTAGGTAGAGATCTGCATACTTTCTGTGTTTTAAGATTACCTACTCATAGTCATTCGCTCACTGGATATAAAGGAAAACTCTGCTGTGTGTAAACAGTGCATATGTTTTCAGAAACAGCATTAAGCACACATCATGTGGTGGATACAACCATAGAGAGACAAAAACGAACAAAGACATATGTTCCATTTAAAAATTATAGAATAAAATATGATATTTCCATAGATTGGTCATAAAAAATAGCAGCAAGAGAACCTACTTTTCAGATATTCCACCACTTTAGACCAAAAATACAGTAGTTTTCATACAGCTGAACCTGGTGGTTAACTTTCTACTGACATAAAAATACACTTTTGCAGGGTGAAGTGGTGCACACCTTTAATCCCAGCACTTAGGAGGGAGAGGCAAGTAGATCTCTGTAAGTTTGAGATTTTACCTGAAACTAATTCTTACTGTTAAAATTCCTATCATAGACTAGCTTTCAAAATTGGGAATATTATGCGAAATTTTTTCCACCTTTAATGACACCATTCAATTAAAGCTTGTATTAAAAAGAATGGTTTAGTAGTAATTTATACTTTATATCTTATACTTAAGCTATTTGAGGATGAATTCAGGAAAATAAAATACTTACATAAATTTTGATTATTTCCTTTGTTTTCTTTTATGAGATGGAGTTGGATTTAGCTCCGTCTGGTTTTAAAGTTGCTATATAGTTGGGCCTGACTTTGAATGCCTGATCCTTTTGTCTCCTCCCACCAAGGGCTAGTATTACAAAGATAGACTACCATTCACAGCAAAGACAGATTTCAAAACGGAAAGCTGAAACTGCTATGGACCTAGTTAGTTTTGTAAATGCTTCTAGAAAAGACAGGAGGCTCAGAGAAAAATGCAATTCATGGAAAGAAATTAATTCTATGTGTTTACAAATTAAGTAGGTCAAGAAGGAATGTATATGACACCAGTGGGTTTTCTCTGAATATTGTTCAAATAAACAAAAAAAAATCACAAGTTTTGATGTTCTGCATATGCTCACAAACTGAAATGTTTAATAGTAATGAATATGAATGTCTACAAAAACATACCGTCTTTGTTTCAGAGCACAATAAATGAATAGTTATGTGCAGAGAAAATGCACTGGGTGCAAACTTCAGATGCATAAAACAGAGACATACTTAGCCAGAGAGTATGTGACTCCCAGAATCACACCAGCCAAGAAGATTTGTAAGCAGACATAAATAAATGAGTAGTACGGGGTCTGCCAAGAACAACTTCCAAAATGCTCACCAAGGAAACAAACGCATGGTCATTGTAGCAAACACCAGTAAGAGAGGACATTGAAATCCATAATTTCCTTAAAATGATGATGAAGGCAGCTACCATTTCTATTTCGGGCACATGGGAGTTGGAGGAGCTAACCACATTCACGACAATGTCAGTGACAGAGGAAGCAAGACTTCACTACTTCCCTCTCTCACATACGTTTTTCCCCAGAGCAGACACCGAAGCAGACAATCCGAGGAACACTGACTTCTCTAGCCTTTTCCAACTCACATTTTTCCAGTCTCTGGGCAATATTCACATACAGGATGTGTTGTTATTTTTCTTAGAAAAGAATTTTCCCCACCCTTGTTTTTCGGTCTAATTTTATTCTGATTTTTAATTTATGCCATCTTGTTGTATTTATGTATCCTAAGTAGCTTTAAGATCACTGTAGAGTGAGGCAAGGCCAAAACAAAAGCATTTAGAAGAGAGTCAGATGTCTCAGGACACATTTGAAGTTCAAATTTTAAATGTCAAAGTCTTCTTCTCCCATGCCTGTTTATTACCCTTGAGTTAAAATACCTAGACAACAAGGCTTCTTTAACAGATAAGACAGGGCATTTCAACATGTCTCTAACTCTCTCTGAAGTTTCTGTTTGTTCTCCTGAGAAAAGAAAATATCCCATAGCAACGATTCTGTTTACATATTACACAGTTTTAAACATCAGGCATTGGACAAAAGGTGATTTTATTTTCTTCTTTTAAAAACTAAGTAGCTACCTTAAAATTAATATTGAAGTCAAATGTTTGTCAAAAACATATTAAGTCTTGCTGGCAATAATCTAGCAGATGTGTGGTGGTTTGAAGGAGAAATGCCAGCTCTAGGCTCTGGTATCTGAATATTTGAATCCCAGCTGGTGGTGATTTTTGAGATGCTGTTGCCCCCCCCCCCCCGGAGGAACTCTGTCACTGTGGAAGGATTTTAGATTACAAAGCTTGACCCTACCTCCAGCTTTCTCCCCCTGCTGTGGGATTGTGTTTGAAGAGGTGAGTTTCCAGTTTTCTGTTCCCATTGCCATGTCTGTCACTTCCCTCTATTCCCCCAGCTCTAGGATGGACTCTACCATCTGGACTATTGAGACTAAATAAACTCTTCCTTCTATGCGCTGCTGCTCTTCATTAAGGGATCAGAAAAGTAACCAACGGACTCTCTGAATGTGGCTGACAATGAGGGCAGACTGAGAAGCCAATGATAATGACACTGGATTTTGATTCTACTGCATGTACTGGCTTTTGGGGAGCCTAGTCTGTTTGGATGCACACCTTCCTAGACCTGGATGGGGGGCTTAGACTTCCCACAAGGCAGGGTACCCTGACTTCTCTTAGGACTAGAGAGCGAGGGGGAGGGGAAGTGGAGGGAGTGGGAGGGAAATGGGAGGATGGGAGGAGGTGGAAATTTTAAATAAATAAATAAATAGAACTGCAATTACAAAAAATAAAAAGAAAAAAGAAAAGAAAATTAACCAAAACAAGATGTAAAACCAGGATG
>NW_026067933.1:10749988-10752993 GCF_014885135.2 Alexandromys fortis
TTTGATCCTACTGCACCTATTGGTTTTGTGGGAGCCTAGGCAGTTTGGATGCTCACCGTACTAGACCTGGATGGAGGTGGGTGGTCCTTGGACTTCCCACAGGGCAGGGAACCCTGATTGCTCTTTGGGCTGACGAGGGAGGGGGGCTTGATTGGGGGAGGGGGAGGGAAAGGGGAGGCGGCGGTGGGGAAGAGACAGAAATCTTTAATTAATTAATAAAGAAATAAATAAATTATAAAAACTGCTAAGACCAAAAGAAATTGTCATGTCAACTTTTAAAGATACATGTCATTTTTGCAAATATTACTTAATTATTAGTTTGAAATCTAAAATAAAAATAAGGTGCAAAATTGAAATATAATAACTATTTCAAATACTGAATTTTCAAATATTTGATGACATTCAAAATGCTCTTCAGGGTGCAGTTTCCACAAATACTTCTAAACAAGAATAAATTTATAAAATTAAAAATGCAACCAAATATACTGAAGAACTGCTTTGAAACAACAGGTTACTTTTCTTTTAAGTGAGAGTCAATGAAATCTCAGTGAAAGAAACTGTCTCAAGCAACAAGGTGGAGAGAAACTGAGTAAGACAACCAGCATCAACTTCTGGTCTGGACAAACACATACACATACATGCACATACATATAACACAGACACACACACATAGACATACACACAGACATACACACATACACTCACAGATGCACAAACAGAGGCTAACTGATAACCATAATAAGATTTTCCAGGGTTGATTCTAACATAAAATACATAGATTGGAGTTTAAGATAATTCAACTGGCCTTTAAAAGTCCTTTCATTGTTTAGGATACTAATGCTGTTTTTATTTCCATCATGGACTATCACATTAAACAAAAAAGGTATGCATTGAGTATATATACATATGTAAAAACAATCAAAGAAAAAGAGGCCCTGAGTTTGAAAGAAAGCAAGGGAAAAATGGATAGAAGGAGTAGAAAAGAGGTAAAGGGAAAAATGATGAAAATATACTACAATTTCGGGGAAAAAAGTTAAAGGATAAATGAGGAAGGCAGGTATGTGACAAAAAGGTCTCTGACTCTGTTACTTGCTTTTGGGACCTTTTCCTCCTACTGGGTTGCCACTTCCATATTTATCTCCGGACTATGCCATCCCCGACATCCCTGTAATAAGAGAGTGTATTAGACAATGAAGTGTAAGCAATTACGCTGTTAGAAGGCAGGTGGCATGTGGATTATCATGCTAGCTTCCAAAACTTCAAGTAGCTTTCTGAGAGATTACCCTATATTATAAATGGGGAAAGTTGAAGGTCGGAGACGATACACAGCAGAGTAGGAGTCAAATGCTGGCTTGGAGACTTAGTCCTTCTGGAGTTTCCCATGGTAGTGTTCTCTCTACCCAAAGTTGCCACTGAGCACTTAGAGTGGGCCTTGAGTGAAGCGAGTCAAGCTGTGACTATAAAAATACACATGGCTTTCAAAGTCTTAAAAGTAATTAACTAGTACTTTTCCCACAGTTACACATTAATAATATGAGATATAGTGATCAAATAAAAAAACTATTAAAATGACCAGGCTTTTTCATGTGGTTATCAGACTGTTTACATATACATGTGACTACCATATTTCTATCAGCAGATTATTAACAAGAAAAGATAGACAAAAGGAACTCCTTCTCCTGAGATGGAGTGGAGTGCTGGGAAGAGGTATGATTTTGTCAGCATGACATACGTAAAATTATTTATAGTATAGCACGGGTTCAGTGTAGAGTCTACCTGTACTCTCAGCGAATTTCTCAGATGGGGTTTTGTTAAATATTACAGAATGAATGTGAATGAAGAAACATCAAGAAGATATTTCAAATTGAAAAAAAAATGTGTTTTCAATGACATTAGGGAAAGGAAAAAGGAGCTACTTAAGTTGGAAGTGAGAACAGAAAAAGTATTCCTAAGCCAAATGGCAGGTTTTGTTGGACATAAAGAATAGAGGAGAAGTAAAAAGCAATGTGGCAGAATGTAGATTAAGAGGAGAAAGTTCAGTTAAAAGAGCTACTTACAAACAAGCCTAAGCTAAAGACAAGCTTTCATAATTACTTAAGAAAGTCCGACAAGAAAGTTTAACTACTAGGTAACTTGTTCTTTATTTCAAAACTAGTTTATAATAGTTTGGATTTTAAATGTCCTCCATGTCCACATGTTAAAAACTGACCCTATGGAAAATAGCTCTATTGGACTGTGGTGAAGCTACTAGAAGAAAGAATAAGATTTCACTGGAGGTTGCTGTTGAAATAAGAGTGGCGGCGGGGCTGCGTCCCCAACACCCCGGCCACTTGGCTAGCTCATGCCCGAAATAAACACAGAAACTGTATTCATTTAAGAACTGCTTGGCCCATGAACTCTAGCCCTTACAGGATAATTCTCGCACCTGGACTAGCCCATTTCTAATGATGTATGTAAGCACCCCAAGGTGTGCTTACCGGGAAGATTCTAACCTACGTCCATCCTGGGGAGCTTCATGCCTATGCCTCAGAGCGCAGAGCTATCGTGTCTATCCAGCAGAGCTGAGCATGGCGTCTCTCTCGAAGCAGAGCACAGTATGACCTCACTTCCTCTTCCGCCCAGCATCCTATTCTGTTTACTCCTCCCAACAATGTTCTAACCTATGAGGGCCAAGCAGTTTCTTTATTGCTCAGCCAATGAAATCAACAGATTGATATATGACACTCCCACATCACTTCCCCTTTTTCTGTTTAAACAAAAAAAGAAAGGCTTTAACTTAACATAGCAAAATTACATATAACAAAACAGTAAAAATTACAATAATCTATATCATAACTAAGGAAAACTATAACTATAACTAACTATTCTTCAACTCCTTCAAAGATTCCAGAAAGATACAATATTACCTAAGCAAACAAGAAATACAAAGCTCTAGAAATGACAGAGACATCTCGTTGCCTGGACAGTCACCCAAAGTTCCTCTGTACCGTTGGGGCATCCATCTT
>NW_026067933.1:10754684-10770678 GCF_014885135.2 Alexandromys fortis
TTAAGTGTTTTGTGGCAGGACCTCTTAATGAGCTGCAGGGTTTTGCAGCTGAAGCTGAGTCAGGAAGCCTCTCTTAGATGAGAGCGCTTGCTTGGCTCTAGCAAGCAGAGCAGACCCAAGAAATTTCTGCTACCAAGAAAACATGCTTCACTCCATTCTTTCCCAAGCTTTCTCAGGCTTTTTGTGGATTCAGTTAGCCCCATGTTGGGCGCCAGGTTGCCCTGGAAAAAGTGACTGGATCCTAGCCCATAATTCTTTTCTTTTTTGTTCTACCTAGCCATAGAGTGGCTGACCTTGCTTGGCCACATGCTTGTAGTACACTCTGCTACCTTAAGCCACACACCTAAAGCCACAGGGCTGATAATCATGGCTAGCAACCCTGAGATTCTAAGCAAACATGATCCTCTTTCTTTATATACTGATTATTATTTTTTATTGATTTTTATTGAGCTCTACATTTTTCTCTGCTCCCCTCCCTGCTTCTCCCCTCTCCCTTTCAAACCTCCCCCAAGATCCCCATGCTCCCAATTTACTCAGGAGATCTTGTCTTTTTCTACTTCCCATGTAGATTAGATCTATGTAATTCTCTCTTAGTGTACTCATTGCTGTATAGAGTCTCTGTGATTGTGATTTATAGGCTGTTTTTTTTTTTGCTTTATGTATAAAAGCTACCTATGAGAGAGTACATGTATAATTGTCTTTCTGTGTCTCAGTAACCTCACTCAAAACAACGTTTTCTAGCTCCATCAGTTTTCCTGCAAAATTCAAGATGTCGTTATTTTTCTGCTGTGTCATACTCGATTGTGTAAATGTACCACATTTTCGTTTTCCATTCATTGGTCGAGAGGTGGAATTTTTCCAGCTTCTTTATATAGGCATTTAGTCCAATGAACTTCCATTTTAACACGGCTTTCACTGTGTCCCATTAATTTGGGCAGGCTGTGTGGTCATTTTCATTGACTTTTAGGAAGTCTTTAATTTCTCCTTTTATTTCTTCCTTGACCCATTGATGATATAGGTGAGCGTTGTTTAATTTCCATGTGTTTGTGGTTTTTCTGAAATTAGTATTGCTGTTGACTTCTGCTTATTAATCATGGTGATCTGATAAGGTACATTGGGTTATTCCAACTTTTTTCTATTGTTGATGATTGTTTTGTTATTGAGTATGTGGTCAATTTTTGTGAAGATTCCATTAGGTGCTGAGAAGAAGGTATATTCTTTTCTGTTTGGATGGAATATTCTGTTAAGTCCGTTTAAGTCAAAACATCTGTTATTTCTCTTATTTCTCAGTTCAGTTTTTGTCTGACTGACCTGTCTAGTGGTGAGAGCTGGGTGTTGAAGTCTCCCACTATTAGTGTGTGGCGTTTATGTATGATTTAAGTTTTAGAAGTGTTCTTTTTTCTTTTCATATGAGGGTGTCCTTGCATTTGGGGCATAGATGTTCAGTATTGAGATTTCTTCTTGATGGATTTTTCCTGTGACTAATATGAAATGACCTTCTTTGTCTCTTTTGATTGATTTTAGCTTGATGTCTATTTTGTTAGATTAGGCTAGCTATACTCACTTGTTTCTTAGGTCCATTTGTTTGGCATATTTTTCCCCAACTTTTTACTATGAGACAATGCCTGTCTTTGAGGTTGAGATGTGTTTCTCTTATGCAGATGAAGGATGGACTCGGTTTTCATATCCAATATGTTAGCCTGTGCCTTTATAGGTGAGTCCATTTTCATTAAAGGATATTAATTTTTATTATTTATTTATTAAAAATTTCCACCTCTTCCCCTCCTCCCAATTCCTTCCCCCTCCCCCTCCCTTTCCAGTCCTAAGAGAAGTCAGGGTATCCTGCCCTGTTGGAAGTCCAAGGCCCTCCCCACTCCATCCAGGTCTAGGAAGGTGTGCATCCACACAGACTAGGCTCCAAAAAAAAGCTAGTACATGCAGTAGAATCAAATCCCAGTGCCATTATCACTGGTTTCTCAGTCAGCCCCCATTGTCAGCCACATTCAGAGAGTCCGGTTTGATCACATGCTCGTTCAGTCTAAGTCCAGCTGGCCTTGGTGAGCTCCCATTAGATTGGTCCCATCGTCTCAGTGGGTGGACACACCTTTCGCAGTCCTGACTTCCTTGCTCATCTTCACCCTACTTCTATTCTTCATCTGGACCTTGGGAGCTCAGTTCAGTGCTCCAATGTGGGTCTCTGTCTCTATCTCCATTCATCACCAGATAAAGATTCTATGGTGATAATCAAGATATTCATCAGTGTGGCTATCGGATAAGGCCAGGTCAGGAACCCTCTCCTCAGCTGCCCAAGGACCTACCTGGTGACATCCCCTTGGACACCTGGGAACCCCTCTAGAGCCAAGTCTTTTGCCAACCCTAAAATGGCTCCCTTAATTAAGATATGTCCTTCCCTGTTCCCATATCCACCCTTCCTCCATCTCAACCATCCTACTCCCCAAAGCTCACCCCAATCTTCCCCTTCTCCATTAATGGATATTAATGACCAATTATTGCTATCTTCTGTTAATTTAGTTTTCATTGTTGGTAATGTTAATTTGTGCATTTTCCCCTTCTTGGGATTTTCTGCTATAAGATCATCAATTGTCTGTGTTTTTATTGGTGTAGCCATCTTCCTTGGGTTGGAGTTTTCCTTCTAGTATTTTCTGTAGGGCTGGATTTGTGACTTGGTATTGGTGAAATCTAGTTTTGTCATGGAATATCTTGTTTTGTCTTTCCATGGTGATTGAAAGTTTTGCTGGATATAGCTGTCTGGGCTGGCATGTGTGGTTTTGTAATGTCTGCATAATGCTTGACCACGACCTTCTGGCTTTCATTGTCTCCAATGAGAAATCAGGTGTAATTCTGATAGGTCTACCTTTATATGTTACTTGGCCTTCTTACTTTGCAGCTTTAAATATTCTTTCTTTACTCTGTATGTTTAGTGTTTTGATTATTATGTGGCAAGACGACTTTTTTTTTTTGATCCAGTCTATTTGGTGTTCTTTAAGCTTATTGTATTTTCATAGGCATATCTTTCTTTAGGTTGTGAAAGTTTTCTTTTATGATTGTGTTAAATATATTTTCTGTGCTTTTGAGTTGAACTTCTCCTTCTTTATACCTATTATTCTTAGATTTGGCTTTTTCATGGTGTCCCATATTTCCTGGATATTTTGGGTTAAGCTTTTGTTATATTTAATATTTTCTTTAACTGATGAGTCTAGTTCTTCTATTATGTCTTCAGTACTTAAGATTCTCTCTTTCATCTCTTGTATTCTTCTGTGCATGCTTGTGTTTGTGATTCCTAATCATTTTCTCATGATTTCTATTTCTATAATTCCCTTGGCTTATGGTTTCTTTCTTGTCTCTATTTCAGTTTTCAAGTCTTGAATAGTTTCTTTCATGTTTGATTTCTTTTTTTCTTGGTTTTCTTTAAGGTATTTGCTGATGTCTTCCAGTTTTTTGTTTGTCTTTTCCTCCATTTCTTTAAGGAAATTTTTCATTCCCTCTTTAAGAGTTTCAAACATTCTCTTGAAGTTATTTTTTAAGTCATTTTCTTCTGCTTCATCTATATTTGGTTGTTCAAGTCTTGCTGTTGTCTTTAGGTTTTACTGGTGTTGTGTTGCTCTTTGTGGTGTTGCATGTGTCCTTAGCTTTTCTACTCCTCTTTCCCTCTAATAGGTATGGTTTGGGATGTCTGAGATTCTGTTGATTAATCTTCTAGGAGCCAGTGAATCCAAATCCAAAGCTCAGGTGGTTGTTCCTCATAGTATAGTCAGTGCTACATTTCTAGTTACCCTGTTGGTTATTCCATGTTCCTGGAGATAGCTCGGTGCTCCTGTGCTTTGCTTTGCTCTCTTAAGAGTTTGCTGTCTCAGGCCTACTTTGGCCTAGATTACCAGCTTTGAGTTGTTTCTGTAAATTCTGATCTGGATCTGTTCCTGCAGAAGTCCCTGGCTTGGAGTTGGTCCTATAAAGTTCTCTGGCTCTGGTTTACTGCCTCAGAGTTCCCAGGCTCAGGTACCCCCAGAAATGCAGTGGACCTGGCTCAGACTTACACCCTCAGAGGTCCCAAACTCAAGCTCAGACCCACAGAGGTTCCAGGTTCCTGCCTATTCCCTTTGGTGTTCCAGACCAATGCCTGGACCCACAGAGGTCCTGGCTCAGACAAACTCCCTCTGGGTCTCAGACTCATGCTTGGCCCCACAGAGATCTCTGGTTCCTGCCTACTCCCTCAGAGGTCCCAGATTCATGTCCAGACTGGTGGAAGTCTCTGCTCAGGCCTAGTTCCTGGGAGGTCCTAGACTCACGCACAGACCCACAGGGGTCCTGGCATAGGTCTCCTCCCTTGAAGGTCTCATATTTACATTCGGACCTTCAGCAGTCTCCGGTTCTGACTTACTTGTTCAGTGGTTTCTCCCCTGTACCTGTTCCAGTGGAGTTGCTGTTTCTGAACCAAGTCGCTATCTCAATCCTGGATCCACGAGTGTCCCGAAACTGGATTGGCTCCTGGGACTGGATTGGCTCCTGGCTTCTGCTTCCATGGAGCTTGCTTCCTCAGGCCCACTCAGTCCTAGGTAGCTGGTGCTGTCCCTCTCCTGTGGAATTTATTGCTTCAATCCTGCCTCAGCCCAAGGTGGAGTTCCTATAAACTGGTTATATATCAAGAGTCTGTTGCTTTGATGAAGTGTTGATGAGCACATACCCTCCAAGGGACTCTACGCAATACTGGTAAAATAGACGAGGGGAAGCTTGAGGATAATAAAGAAGGAAGCTAGAATTTCTTCAGAGTTTTACCTGAACTATCTGGATAACTGTTGTTGCTTATAAATATAAATGAAATGAGAAGATCAAGTGTTTTGGTCAAGCAGCCTGTTAGAGTCATGGCTTTATTTTTACCTGTAAATTATGATGATAATTGAGCCTGAATGACTTAAAATAGAAATGGCATCCTTAAAATCAAGGAAAAAGAATTTGTGGTAGCCACAGAAATGAAGGAATAGATAAAGTTAACAGAGAGCCATAAAAACATTGGTAGGAGTTGTTAAATATCCATTAAACAGTAATAAAACCATATAAAATTTATTGAGTTCTTATTATGTGTGAGGCAGGCACTGACTGAGTATTTTATATGTATTGTCTCATTTCATCCTCAAGATATCTAATTAGGCAAGTATAATTATATATCTTTATATTACATATGCAAATTAGAGATTAAGTAATTTGACCTTTTACCACAAAGACATAATTCAAACCCATTTCTGTCTGTCTCCATCCATTTATCCAAGTCTCCAATGTTGTGAGGTTATTCTGAAATCTCCATTGTTAAAGGCAACAAGGCTGCTGGTATTAAAATGATAACTTGTGGAGGCCCAAAGAGTTTGATGTGACTTTTCTAGATCTCACATATCACCAGCGACAATGAGAAGATTACAATCTGGGATTCAGGATTTCAGAAGTTGTTTTAAGATGAGAACATGCAATAGATGGGACTTCTGAAAGGTGGTTGACTGACAATCCTTCTCATGCTCATTACACAACTTCCAGAAGCTGTTTAGCTGTAGAATTTTAATGCTACATCCGCTTCATTCTTTTTCAAGTAGGTAGTGAAACTGCTATAAACATAGCACTGTGTCATCAGGTGTCTGCAGCTAGAAAGCCAGGTAACAAACTAATTTCTTAGATAGTCATCATAAAACAGCTATACTTTAAGAAGAAGGTGGAAGAAACAAATAAGTGAATAAACATGACTCAAAGGAACAATTGTACTAGAGCATCTGTGAGTTTGACCCATCCTTCCACGTTATGTTAGAAACATCATCAGTACTTGGAAAAAGCAAACATTTTTTGAGAAGTAAGATCAAGGAGTAAAAGCATGACAAAGCAGAGAAAGGATTAAGACAAGTAAGGGGTAAAGCTAAGACAAGACTAACACATAATTTTAATCATTGGAAGTAGCAGTCAATACAGGGCTGGCATCCAGCAATGTGTCAACCTCCTGGTTATTTACGCCAGAGTATGCTCATGTTCTATCATTGAATTGTATCTCCATTGGTGGCTTTATTGAGATAGACTCTTATTATGTAACTTAGGCTGGCCTTTATTCCATAGCTAGCAAAGTTATCCTGGACTTGTGATTTCTATACATCTGAATCCTGAATCCTGGGATTACAGCAATGGACCACCATGCCCTGAAGAAATTCTGACCTTTGCATTGGCAATATTCATGTACCTACCCATATTTGTATTTTCAAATTATTTTACAACCACCTTTTACATTAGCCATTGGGTGAAATAAGGATGCATGTTACTTCTGCATCAAAGTATTTAGTGAATAATGCATTATTTTTGGAGTTTTTCTTATCTTTTTATTTGCCGTATGAAAATTCCAAGTTATTCTCATTAGTGTTATCACAGACATGACAAAAGGTTCAGATTAATTTTAAACAAGCTATTCAAGAGGTCAAATATTATGTCAGCATGAAGACTAAGAGGGTTAAAGAAATGGTTTTGTTTTAATCTATGAAGATTTAATCATAATTTGATTTTCATGCTTCGGGTCATTCATATGATCCCAGCTGCCCACATCTAAAATATGTGTTGGTTTCACTGAACTTTGGTCTTTCTTTTCAAATGGTTTATCCCCAATGATTATTATTTCAAAGTATTTCAAAGCCACCTGTTAATAACCATGTTTAAACCAGCTGAGCTAACCCTAATTGAAGGCTAATGTTTCTGAGTGTATGAGATTGACTAATGGATAGTGTATATAATTTAATGTGAAACAAATGTAGTTTTAAACGTCTTAGTTATAATAAAAGGTAGGAAATGACTTAAGTAAAACACAGCTTTGCATGGGGATAGCAAGAGTTCATTGTAAAAATGTTTTATCAAAAATAAATTCTAGAAGATTTCCCTCAATGGGATTTATTCAAGTTAACAAGGGAGAGACTATATTCTGAAAAGTGAAGGAGGAAGAACATCAAGAATCAAACATGGGACAACTCAAAAGGGCAGAGAGGCAGAAAGACAATGCAAGACAAAGCATGGAACAGTCTACAGCTCCAACCCAGCTTCTGGGGGAAGAGATCATAAACGACATTCGCCATGTAATCCAGGTGGCGTTGTTGACAATGGACTGGCAGTTCTGCATACTGTGAGAACCTGCCTCACCATGCCTGTCCTGTCCACTGACTTTCCTACTTGGCAAGCAAGCTGACAGTGCAGAGGAAACCCTAGGCACCTCACACCATAACACGAAACGTTATAGACAGATGCTGAGTGCATGCTTAATGTGAGAGTGAGTAGCACAAATGACCTCAAAACAAGAAGCAATCACGAGTCAGGAAGCCTGTTGATACACTTTCAAATCACAAGGGATAGTCATGGAAAGTCAAATCATCAGCCACAGATTATAAGGAGAAGTTTAAAGAACTAAGATTCTAGGATATGGGGTGACTGAACTATCCCGCTCTCTGTGGAAAGGATAAGCCCCATAGCTTTGTAGAAGAATAAGGAAGCTGGAAGGTAAGTTTGCATCCAAGAGCTTGCTCATCCTCCATGGCTATCTCCATGACACAGGCATTTACTGTTAGGCAGGGCTGAGAGCTGAGCAAAAACTTAGTGAACGTCACTATTTCTGCAGTCGCGTTAATCTTGTAATTGATGTGCAAGGTCTTGGCCAGACTGGTCTTTGGCCTCCATATGGGCGCAGTCTTTGCATTAAAGCTTCTGGAAATGCAGTCTTTAGTAATTAGGTTTAGGTGAAAGCTTAAGAATGGAATCTTCAAGTCCCTCACTAGCTCATTCATGTTCTCTCCACTCCCTGAAAAAATAATCTGAACCTGGATCCAATCTGAACATGGACTCTAGCTTCCAAAACTGTGAGAAACACAACTCAGCTATTTAACTCGTTCGTCCTTCTTAAGGTCAAAGTTTAGTATCCCTAATATGTACATGATGTCAGACTTCAAAAAGTTTTAGATTTAGGAACACCCTGGAGTTTGGATTTTTGAATTTGCTTGCTGAACCAACAGAAGCTTCATAAACATTCACAAGCCTCCCCTTCTCATAGATCCAAACCTTGTGCTCCCAAGTATTTTGGATACATAATATACAACACGTGTTTTATTATGGAGACTCAAATTGGCTAACTGCAGAAATGCAAAAACTCTGAATGTTACTTAAAACAATACCACATTCAAAGGAGATACCTATTTTAAGAAAATAGATTCTAAACAGGCAAACATCTTCTATCAAAACGTGAAGGTGATGTAAGTGGGACATGGAATATGTATCCCAGTACCTACACAGACTGTGAAAGCAGACTGCTGAGTCCATGCATGTCAGTGGCTGGCAGGTCAAGGGTGAGACCTGAAAGGTTTCCTCTGGACAATAGTTCTCAAATGATATTATTCTCGATGCCAAATGACTAGTAAAGGTTACTGAACTACCTAAATCACAAGTTCAAAGATTTCCTTTAAACAAGTTTATATTACACAGAATACTAAACTGAATTTCTCTAAAATTTTAACTTGAATAGCAACATGGTTTTGAAGAGCATCTTAACAAGTTTTACATTTGTTTACCCCCCCAGTGTGTTTGTGTATGTGTGAGTGTGTGTGTGTGTGTGTGTGCCTGCGTGCTTGCTTGTGGGTGCTTGTTCGCTCAAAGAGATTTTTTTAAATTTACATAAATCATTTCTGTCACACTATGTCTTTTCACTAACTGAAATAACAAAATTATGAGAAAAGTTTTACTACTTTAGTTAGATAAAATATAAACTCTAAAGAAAATATTATTTAAACTTTGTTTCAAAACTTTTTTACTCTACGTATTATAAGTAATATAATAATATTTGTAAGTAATGTACATTATAAGTAATAAAAGTATACTATAACTATTTCTTACTATAAATATACTGTTGAAAGGCAAGTTATCAATTCTAATATTCACTAGTTCTCAGATAATTGTCATTCTGGCTACTGAGAAGGGTGGCAAGAGAAATTCAGATTTAATTTCTTTGTATCTATCTTCCAGATCTCTTATGCTTAGGCAGCAGAGGGAAGTCAAGGTCAACATGGCAGCTTAGCAAATTCTGCCTCCTTAACAAACAGGAAGAAGAAAAAGAGATGTTATAATGGAATAGGAGGGGGCTTGTGTGGCATTGTTAAGGTCCTGGGTTCAACCCCAGGACAACAAGAAAAAAAAAAGAAGAAGAAGAAACCTTCAGTAATGTAGTAGTGTCTTTACTGTACTGAAAGTAAGTAAGTAACTATTGTGAATATTATCAAATTAATTACATTCTTAAGTGCATATAACTTACATAATCTATCTAATTATATGGCCTTATCACAAATAGAAATGAAAAGTACTTACTTGATAATGCTTTCTTTTTCTACTCAGTGCAATTAAAGATTAGACTTGAGTTTGCACAGAAGGACTACCACTAGAGTGATATCATTTACACGCATATTAGGTTTAGGAAAGACGATGAATGTTGAAACAGGAGTTTTCTGTGTGAGTTAAAGACATCCCCTGGTCTCTCCTCCCTCCCTTTCTTCAACAGAATAGTTTGCTAAGAAATGTGTGGTTTATTGTCAGCTGCTGGGAGAGCACCAAGAATTTTGCTCTGGTGGAAGACCACACATTCAAGAATATTTGGACAGCTCTAATCGGCCTTGATTTATGTTTTGTTTTTGTTAGAATGCAAAGATGAGCGAGTGAAGAAGGGGCTATGGGCTTTGGAAGAGTTGGGCAGTGACTGTGATCAAAATTCTCAAAGGACTAGTGGAATTTAGTTGCAAAAAAAGTGGAGCAACTAGGTTTGTACATATTTCTGTTTCTATTTGTACAATCCATTGGCTTCTTTTTTTTTCTATGAAAATATCCAAATGCCAACATCTCTATTCACCTCAGAATGCCTACGAGCATACTCAAAAAACTAACAACAAGCCTGATCCAGTGGAGTGGACTAAAGGCCTTTCCCCCCAGACAATGTATTTGTAGATGATAAACACTTTAGCCTCCACTCAAGTTACATGAAAAATAGATTATAAAGTTTATAACATGAGTCAAATGTACAGGGTATTTGGACAAGATACTCTTATGAAGAAATAAAATACCAGTTTCATGTTCTGTTTCTTAGACATGTTCTGTTAAAAGTATTATAAGTGTATTCCATTTAATCTCAGATACATAATAAAAGGAAAATTACCATTATGTCATAATCTTATATAGTTAAGTCTAAAAATAGGCTTTGCATATGTTTAAATTATAAAAGTGAGAAAATGAAATTAGATGAACTTGTATGTCAGCACACTGTGTGAACTTGAATTCAAAACAATACACCAATGTCAAAGAAAGAATTAGCATCTTTATCTCACAGATATTTCAATATCCTGTAACAATTTTAATTTTTATACAAAACGATGTATTCAACTTGTTGATTCAGTTTCTGTAGAAAATGTAGGTTTCGCTTATATGCTAAAAAGAAACAAAATTTCGTAGGGCAAAAACTGAAGGAAAATAAATCAATGGAATAACACAATGTTAAGTAATAGTTCTGAGGACATCAAAGGAAAACAGAGTTTATAAAGAGACTGAAGAAAGACAAAGGGCAAACGATTTAAAATATTTGCAGATGGCAAAGAGTAAGAAAGAAAAGGTGAGCAGTAGTGCAGTAAGGTGGTCAATAAAAAAGAAAGAGGATCAGAGGAACATAGGCAATGAAGTTAAGACAGAGAACAAGGAGCAGGTGCGCACTCACTGGACAGCACTCTGCGGAAGTCATGATGGCAACTGGCCACCATTTTTCAACTTATTATTTATTTCTTAACTTTCCTTTTTTTATTGAAGAGTTATAGATAAAAATAATAATCATCTTTGCAGTGTATAGGGTCATATTTATATTTCAGTAACAAATGAACTCCTGTTAGCTTGTAACTTTGAACAAGTAACTTACTGTTTTCCATCCCATGCTGTATCTCCCAATTTTCCAACTTCCATAGAGAAGCAATATTTGGTTTACTTCTGAATTCTTAGCTGATGAAACCTTCCAATTTACATGTAATCTGAATCTGATTCCAAAACTAATTTCTTAAATGTTGAGCTTGCTTTATAGTAAAGTAAAAGATGGGAAACTGAAACAACGAAATTCACTTTTAAATAATGAATACCAATATTACTGCCGCCAAATATTACAGAAATTTGCACGTCATATAATTTGTCACAGTAATGGATGAGAAGGGTGTATACTAGTAAGAAACAAGGTGCTTAGCCGGCCTGCATTTTTTTACTGACCTGCCTAAAGTATAAATAACTCTAGTTTCCCACAAAATAAAAAATATTATCACATAGGTAACAAACATACTGACCATGATATGCATTTTGTTTCATCAGAATTTAACCAGGAACAGCTTACCATTTTACAAAACCATATCAATGAATCAACAGTAATGATATATTTGGAATCTGAGACTCATTTACATTAGTCCTAATTTGTAACTATTATTCTCAGTGTGATTCAAAGTGCACAAACAAACATCTTCTATAAAAATATCTGAGGATTTTTGTCAAGAAATATTTGCTATACATGATTGTAGAGTATTATATGCCTTCATTTCATAATATAAATAAGATAGCATAAAGCACATGCTAAGAGTAATAACATTTATAATACCCAAAACCTTTAAGGACCACTGTTCTGAACAGCAGGAACTGAAGTATAAAAAACTTCTAGGATCCTGAATCGGGAATAAGTGCACAATAAATGTTTACTGAATGAAAGAGAAGTAAAAAGCATCAGTGTTGCGGGGCCACAGATCATGGCCTTCCATTTGTTCCTGGTTAGTGCTCTGAGGACTTGATAATTCTTTCACTACAGAGAAAAGAGAGTATGCACATAATAACTTCAAATTTACACTGCTTCTTCTTTGAGTTATAGTCTCTCTTCCACACGTTTAGATTCAAAGCAACAATAAGTTGTAATCTAGTACTAAATGCTAAATTCATAAAGCTTGTACAATATTTTTACTTTGTAAGGGATACTTTTTGGAATGCAAATGACTATTATTTCTCCATAACTAGCCTTCTAAAATAGGTTAATTCTAAAATACAAAAGAAAATTAGTGTGCAGTAACATTGGAAATCAGTTTGGATGCATCTTGCATATACACATGACCTTAACACAAAAATCAGAAATCATGATACAGGTATTTAAGTTAAAGAAACATATCCACAATATCTCCTCCTACATAATTTTTAAAGACACTTTATGTATAACTATGAAAACACCGTAGCAATAAATTGTTTTTGATATGAAAGGAAGGGTCTGATTCAAAACTAATTAAATTCTGGAAATATAATATTATTCAATAATAAAGTAATGGTGTATCACAGCATAAAACATCATGGAAGACCCTTAGATGCATAATGACGATAAGTCAGAGTGGAAGGGAAGACACTATGTCACTCTCACAAAGGCAAAAGCATAAGGCATAAATTCAGTGGTTGCTGGGTGCTCGGTGGGGAACTAGGTAGGTGGGGTCAGCAGAATGTTTAGAGCAGTAAGACCACTCTCCATACGACACTGTAATAGTGAACACCTAACATTATATATTTCTGAACCCCATAGTACTATATAAGATAAAGAATGAATACTGATATAAACTCTGGATCATACTTAATAATACTATTGTATTATTGATTCCTCTTGGTGGTTAATATGCTACATGTGGTGGTTTGGGTGAGAATGTCCCCCATAGGTTCAGATATTTGAACACTTGGTCTTCATTTTGCAGCACTATTGTGACATGGCGACAGGCAGCTTGTCCTTGTGGCTGGAAAGAATTCACTGCAGACTGTGGGAAGTATTTGAGGGTACATAAACTCGGTCCAACTTCATTTCACTTTTTGCTATCTGCTTTAAGATTGTGGTTGAAGATGTAATATCTCAGCTTCTTGATCCAACGCCTGTGCCAGCTGTTTGTTGCCTCACCATGATGGATTATTGTACCTCTGTAACCAGAAGCCAAAATAAACTCTTTCTTCAATAATTTGCTTTTTCTCATTTTTATTCCTTTTTATATCAGCAATAGAAAAGCAATTGATATACTACACTAATGTGGGATGTCAATAATAGGAGAAATTATGTTTAATGGAAAAAATTGACTCTTCCTCCATCCCAACCATCCCATTCCCCAAGCTCTCTCCATCTTCCCCTTCTCACTGAAGGAAGAGTGGATATGGGAGCAGGGAAGTATATATCTTAATTAAGGAAGCCATTTTAGGGTTGGCAAGAGACTGGACTCTAGGGGGGTTCCCAGGTGTCCAAGGATATGTCCCCAGCTTGTTCCTTGAGCAGCTGAGGAGAGGGTGCCTGAGCTGGCCCTATCCTATAGCCACATTGATGAATATCTTGCATATCAACATAGAACCTTCATCTGGTGATGGATGGAGATAGAGACAGAGACCCACATTGGAGCACTGGACTGAGCTCCCAAGGTACAAATGAGGAGCAGAAGGAGAAAGAGCATGAGCAAGGAAGTCGTGGTAAGCCCACCCACTGTGATGGTGGGGCTGATCTAATGGGAACTCACCAAGGCCAGCTGGATTGGGACTGATGGAGCATGTGATCAAACCGGACTCTCTGAACGTGGCTTACAAGGAGGGCTGACTGAGAAGCCAAGGACAATGGCACTGGGTTTTGTTTCTACTGCATGTACGGCTGTGTGGGAACCTAGTCTGTTTGGATGCACACCTTCTTAGACATGGATGGAGGGGGAAGGACCTTGGACTTTCCACAGGGCAGGGAACCCTGACTGCTCCTTGGACTGGAGGGGGAGGGGTGAGGGAGGAGGAGGAAGTGGGGAGGGGGAGGGAAACGGGAGGAGGGGAGGAGGTGAAAATTTGTAATAAGAATAATAATAAAAAGAAAAAAGAAAAAAATGATACTTTGTATTTTTAATAGCCATATTTTTATATATCACAAAACACTGCATATTTTTATGATTCCGGGGACAAATGACAAAGCCTCCTTGTTCATCCCATACATATGTGAAATTTTCAGCACTAGGCATCTTGGGAAAAGTCTGACTGGACTCACCTAAGAAATTATAGTTTCCCATTTCCTTCTTCATACACCACACAAACAAAACCCTTCCCACTCAAGCAGAAAGTCATTTTACTACTGTCAGTAAGATATCCTTTTATATTTACTTATGTCTCTACATATTCTGAAATTGAATGCAACAATTCATGTGCCTTTTGGATAAAGGATAGGCATGGCTAAATAAGAGGAAGTAATAGAAAAAATGAAAAGAAAATATTAGGCATATAATCAAGAGAAATTTGAATCCAGATGTGTAAATCTGAGTTTCCCAATGAAACAGAATTAGTATGTCCATAAACAACTTCAGACATTCTAAATAGTAAATAATCCATGAGCCCAAAATTCATTCATTTACTGATGTTCAAATTGTTGAATTTCAGACTAAACCCACTGCGACTCTCACACAGATACCCTCATGGAATTTGCAAAATTGTACAGAAATGGGAACTAAACAAATGTATTTATCTGCCAAAAAGAAGCAGGAGGAATTTTCTGTGGAAAAGAAGAAGAGAATAAAGTCATAAGATACTTTAGTCAGGCAATAAGCACAAAATTACAGAAAAGGTGTCATTTAAACTAGGGTAGGCAGCTGAAGAACAGTCCATGGGGACCTAAGAATTCTACCCAGTGGGTTACAACCACAATGCATGTGTGTGTTTATGTGTATATGTATATATATATAATGTGTAATATATATTGTGTTATAAATATATGCACGTGTTATATATATTTTAAAGAAAACTTTTTTGTCACATGCAAAAGTTTCCTAAATTTTGAAATAAAATCCTTTAATAGTAGTAGTCCTGTTGACATTCCACAACTCTGGATATTTATTAAGAGTGATATTAAACAGTGACACCAAGAGATATCATGTACCGAGTACATACATTCCAGGAACTAAGCTAAACACTGTGCCTCATAATATCTGATTCAATTTCTAGCATAAGTCTTTGAGATTGATCAAAGCTCAGATATTTTCAGCAACTTCTCCATTTCACATAAAACTGGAAATAGAATTGTTGAGGGAACCCAGAGATGTGTCCTACTGAATGCTTCATGGGAGTCATTATTGTATTGTCAATAATTACAACCCAAAGCAATGTGGGTACAGGCCCATTTTTGATGATTTCGCAATTTCAAAGAAAAACAAACAAGCTAACTCTCTTTGTCTCTGTCTCATCTCTCTCTCAAATAGGCATGCATCACTGTGAAACTCTCTTTGTCTGTGTCTCTCTCATCTCTCTCTCACATAGGCATGCATTACTGTGTTGTTACAAGAGAACATAAAAATATGTTCACTGTGTCGTACTACATAGGAAGTCAGAGCAAAGGATACTTTTTCATAGGCAATGTTGTGAATCAGGTACATAGAAGATTTAACCTATTTACTTAAATCAAGATACATTTCAAATATGCTCAAGGTAAAGGTGTGGTGATATGGTGATGAATGAAGTCAACCAAAAAAAAAAAAGTAACATGGTACCCTAACAAGGAGCAAATGACAGAAGAGTCAGCATCAAGTCTGACATATTGAATCCCTAGCTGTGGGGTTTAACAATTGGTGAACTCTGCTGTTACTCAAACCTGTTATTATCAATTTAATATGTGTCAAAAAACATCTATGTATAGTGACAGAGACCCACACTGGAGCACTGGACTGAGCTCCCAAGGTCCCAATGAGAAGCAGATGGAGGGAGAACACGAGCAAGAATGTCAGGACCACGGGGGGTGCACCCACCCACTGAGACAGTGGGGCTGATCTATTGGGAGCTCACCAAGGCCAGCTGGACTGTGACTGAAACAGCATGGGATAAAACCGGACTCTCTGATCATGGAGAACAATGAGGACTGATGAGAAGCCAAGGTCAATGGCAAGGGGTTTTGATC
>NW_026067933.1:10770844-10795844 GCF_014885135.2 Alexandromys fortis
GGGGGGAGGGAGATAGGAGGCTGGGAGGAGGCGGAAACTTTTTTTTTCTTATTCTCAATAAAAAAAAAACAGAAAAAAAAATCTATGTATGAAGTTACGTAGCTGGTATGCGGGGAAGATGGATCAGTGAGTAAACTGGTTGCTACGCAAGCACAAAAATCTTTGTTCAGACTCAGCATCCACATATAACCTAAATTATTGTGATGGAACATATAATGCAATTATAATCCAGATGTGGTGGACACCTAGAACCCATGTATAATCCAGATGCCGTGGTGGATACCTGCTACCCATGTGAAACCCAAACCTGGGTAGAGGACAACTATTACCCATGTAGAACTCAAATGTGGAGTTGGACACCAATAACCTATATGTGGTGGTAGACACCTATAAACCATGCAAAAGCCAGATGTGGTAGTGGTGGTGAACACCTATTACCCATGTAAACCCAGATGTGGTGGTAGATACTTATAACCCAAGTAAAACCCAGATGTGGTGTTGGGCACCTATAACCCATGTTAAACCAAGATGTGGTGGTGGACATCTTTAACCCACATATATCCCAGCTGTGGTGATGGACATCTGTAACCTTTGTATAAACTAGACATGGTGGCGTACACTTATATCCCTTCTATAATCCAGAGGTGGTACTGCACAGCTATAACCCTTGTATAATCCAGATGTGGTGGTGGACATCTATAGCCCAGTGTGTCATGGTAAGGGATGCAGAGACAGGTATAGCCCAATGACCAGCTAGAGTAGCTGAGATGGCAATATAAGGATTCAGAAAATACGTCTTGAAAATTAAGCTGTAAATTAATAGAGAAAGATATCAAACATTAACTTCTCACCATACTGCATGCATGCACGTGCAAACACATATATTCATATATAACACACACATCAGCATGTGTGCATACATGGATATGTGTGTGTGTCTTTGTGTATGTGTGCTGAATGCATACTGAATGTTACTGAATGAATAGGATTTTACATTAGCAAATGTCAGCAGCCTTATGCAACATTCTGTCACTAAGGATGTGTGGTTGTTGATGTTATATTACTCTTTTCTGCGTGGCTCATGTGAACTTTCTGTTCATAGACATCATGAATTACTAAAGGCAAACCTCACTGTCAGCGTCCCTTCTTATTACTTGCCCATTTTTTAGAAACGAATTCTATCACATTAGCTACTGAGTGAGTATGAGAATAGCTAATAATGGCTTAATGTGCTATTCATGCCAAAGGATTTTTGTTTAGTAATAAAATAATGAAAAATAAAATTATTTCCTTCCTTATTAAAATAATGAGGAAAGTCGAAATTCTGGCATCAAAAGGCCTTTGGGTTTTCTCGAACTCACCGTGTTATAGCTCAGCAGCCATCTTGAGAAAGCCATGCTAAGTATGCTGATACTAAAATCAGAATGTGACATTCAAGAGTGGCAGGAGCTTGCATCCATATAACCACTCATGGAACAGACATTTCAAGACTGAAGTAAAAGGCTATCTTTTTCTAATATTGGTAATAGAGGTCTATATTTAAAAATATCAAAATGATATTAGGAGCCATTGCTGACTGGACAGTGAAACCCAATGCTCCATCTGTCTCCACCACATCAGTCCTAGGATTACAAGGACCTCCTAACATAGCTGCTTCCATTTGTTGCTTGTTTTTACATGGGAGTTAGAAATCATAGCTAGCCTGTCTTTATTGTTTATTTTACCATAGATTCTAAGAATTGAACTTAGGTCCTTATATTGGTAACCACTTTGCCAATGAAATTATCTCCCTGGTTTATCTATTTTATTACTGTATATTAACTGTAGAAAAAAAGAGGCACTAAAATTGTACAAAATCATTGCATTTGTGTGTATGTATGTATGCATGTATAGTACATGATCATAGTCACATATTCTATCACTCTCTCTCATTCATTTCTCTACCTCTTGCTGGACCCCTTCATTAATAGATCGCTTTACTTACTATGTTTTCAACTCACATCCTGTTTATAAAAAAGGAAAATTCTTGAAGTTCTACATTAAATCTGTCTCCTATGTTGTTCTTTAAATCTGAATGGACGGCCTGAATATGATCAGAATATGCTTATGAAATTCTCAAAAAGGTAATTAAAGCATGACTTTTTCATTGGCATGATCAGTCCTTGGTGCTACTAAATTATTTGAATAGAAGACTGAATGTTTTAAGCATTCACTAATTTGATAGTAACAAATCTTAAAAGGTAAAAATAAAGAAATTTGTGTCGAGAAATAGAGTGAACAAGCATATAAGTGTTCAGGCGGGTGTGCTTTTGTACACACATGTGTCAGGCAAAGCATGACCTCAGGTATTTGTCTCTGTCTCTCTCCATTTACTGACTTGAGAACAAGTTTCTTATTGAACCAAAAGCTCACTATTTGGGGTAAGTCAGAGAGCTCTCAAGATGCTACTGCTTCTGCTTCCCAATGCTTCAGCTCCAAACACACACAGGATTCCTAGGTTTTTACACGGATGCCGTGTATTAAAACTCAGACTCTCCTTGTGCTTACAGGGAAAGCGATCTTACCCACTATTTTAAAACTATTTTTAAATAGCTTAAATAAATAGAACTATTTTTTAAACCCCCAGAAGAGAAGATATTCACCAGCAAATTCCAAGTCGAATGTTTCTTTTTCTGCATAGACCCAGCATTTAATCCCACAACTGAGAATGATAAATCAGATAAAATACATCTGGACTCAACACAACATTTTGTCTCACTGTCTTGTGAATACAAGAATAGGTCAAGATACAACGCTGAAAGCCTTTCCTAAACCCCAGCATTATAAGGGTGCTTCACTAATTAACTATTTTCCATTATATCTAAGACTTACAGAAAAGAAAACAATGTTGGCACATTTTGCTGAATAAGGTAGTTTAAAATACTTATATGACACATAACATCAGAAATTTCAACAAATGTAGATATGTTAATTTAAATCTGTCCCACAAAATACAGTTTTCAAAGAACTTTTGGCTATACTATTTCAGTTAGCAGAAATATCACTGTATCTTCTTTACAGGAAGGATAAGAGTGCTAATTCAATACAAGACCTGACATATCAAACAAAAAGCTACCCTTTGGCATATTTTCTATTAAAGAAAGCTCTCTTAAGAGACATATTAAATTGCTAAAATTGCTTAATATGCTAATTGCATAAATGGTAATTGAATATATAATGGTGATATATAATTCATTTATATTTCTCTACACATTTTAACTGGCAGCTATTATAATGAGTAATGTTATGTTTCCAAAGACGTACATGTAAATCTTAATCTGAGAACAAATTACTAAAGTACAAGAGTCAGCAGAGGCTAAACAAGAGCATCATCTGATACTGTATCAATTAAAAAATGATACAAAAGTATTATATTGAAAATATACTCTCAGAATATGATGCTATTTTATAAATAACTTCTCAAGGGCTTACAAGTGTGTTCTTCTTTGCAAACCCACAGCACAACAGCCTGGACTTTTGTGATACAGACCTCTTCATCCACCCCAGATTCT
The DNA here is from genome assembly GCF_014885135.2 of Alexandromys fortis. NCBI lineage: Eukaryota > Metazoa > Chordata > Mammalia > Rodentia > Cricetidae > Alexandromys > Alexandromys fortis. The sequence goes on from NW_026067933.1 coordinate 10,774,396, forward strand.
GAGAATCCCTGCAGGCAACCAGCAACTGATGTATCTGTGGAATGTGCTCTTTGAACTGCACAAAAGCCTTCAGCCTTCCCTGCATTCTGCAAAGAAAAACTGCCAAGTGCAATTCTTCCTCAGATTTAACATAACACAAGTGTTACTCTTCCCCACCCCCACTGCACCCACAACTTCTCTTTGCCAGAGATGGTCTATACTCCGTGCATGTATAAACATAAAAAGGAACCATTTTTCTGATCAGCATTAAATGTTTTTCAGTTGTCAAATTATTCAACTGAACATAATATAAAATTCAACAGGCACCATATTTTCTTTTGTGTTATATGTTTTAAGAATTCCGTTTCTACAGACAGATTCGAGAACTGAATGGTATTGGCCCTTTCAATTATATGACTACAATCTTGAGCTTGAATTTTTTCTTACAAAAAGAACAAATACAATAGTTGTTTATACTTAATTCATTTATCCCAGAAAACTCATTAGAGCTGGTAAGAATATGTCCTTCCTAATGTGAATATCTTTTAATATTCCAAATAAATGAAAAAATAAAAGGCTAAATAAGGCCTATGATAGACTTACATAAATATTTAAACTCAACTACTAACTAAATGTTAGAACAAAACATACTTCTTTTCTAGAGGCTACAGAAACTGTTTTTTTTTATTACTGCTAAATAAATTTTTTTATTACTGCTTTTATTACCTTGGCATCATGTATACCTGCATATTTTTCCCTCTTTAATAATAAAGGATGTTTGATTACCAAAGAGTTAGCTTCAGTTTTCAATACTTTCAACAGTTGGTTGGTATAAATAATTATCAGGTACCTTAACCTATTTGAGTTTTTGCTGGTAAAATTTAATTATAAAAGAAAAGACACCATAAATAAGTTTATGTGATTCATAACTGTCAGGAAAACTCGACTTACAGAATACCTAAGAAAATATAAGGCAAGAAAGTAATAGATTCAGAGAAAGCAAGTAAACAACAGAACTGCACTATATAGCCTTATCAAGTGGGATTTTTTTCATTTCATCTGCTATTTATTCCGAAGGCTGGCTTTATACCATGTCTGAGCATCATAGGCATCTTAAGGTATTACAAGGCAAGGCTGACTCTGATTTAGAAGCTGAACCATTCTATATACAGGAATCTTTTTCATCTTTCTATCAAAACCTTATCTTCTAAATCAGTCAAGTCAGTTCTCATCACTGATCCCATACAAACTTGTTTTATTAAAAAACATATATGATACATTTATCTTCTCTTGGGTGCATTTACAAAACAATGACCGAGTCCAGCAGAGGATAGTCGTCAGTGATTCAGTTTAAAAACATCTGAGGTTTCAAGTTCTGGCTCTGTGACTCAACAACACAGTGAGTCACTGAGTTTCATGTACGTGGTCTGCAGAATGTTCCAGGGGAGATAAAAAAATGTAGTCATCAACAGGTTTGAAGGCTAAAGTGCAGGGGGAAAAATACATAAGAGTTCCAACTCCGGTAAACATGTTCACAACTATTAACAGTATCTCTATCTCCTTCAAGTAAGCTGCAATAATAATGTTTTGTATTCTATTTTTATTATCCAAATGTACATATAAAACCACCATATTGTGGCCATGGTTTTAGTTATGCATTATTTTTAATTAAATGCAGTGAGCATTTACTTAATTATTAACATTATCTCCTAAAAGGCATCAGCATCCCTAACATCAAACTCAATTACAGACCTACAGTAATGAAAACAGCTTGGTATTGGTATAAAACAAGAGAGGCTGACCAATGGAATAGAAGCGGACTCAAATATTAATCCACACACCTATTAACACCTGATTTTTAACCAAGAAAAGCTAAAATCATACCATGGAAAAAAAGAAAGCATCGTCAACAAATGGTGCTGGCATAACTCATTGTCAACCTGTAGAAAAATGATAATAGTTCCATATCTATTCTCATGCACAAATCTCAAGTACAAATGGATTAAAGACCTCAATATAAATCTGACAACACTGAACCTAATAGAAGAGAAGTGGGAAGTAGTCTTCTATGAATGGACACAGGAGACCATTTCCTACATATAACCCCAGTAGCACAAACTTTGAGAGTAACAATAAATAAATGGGACCTCCTAAACTGAGAAGCTTCTCTAAAGCAAATGATACAGTCAATAAGACAAAAAGACAGCCTACTGGATGGGAAAAGATCTTCACCATCCCCTACATCAGACAAAGAAGTGATCTTCAAAATATATGAAGAACTCAAGAAATTAGCATCAACATTCTAAATAACCCAATTAAAAATGGTGTACATAACTAAACAGAGAATTCTCAATAGAAGAATCTCAAATGGCCAAAACACATTTAAAGAAATGTTCAACATTCTTAGCCATAACGGAAATGCAAATCAAAACAACTCTGAGATACCATCTTACATCTGCCAAAATAGCTAAGATCAAAAACACTGATGATAGCTTATGCTGGAGAGGATATGGAGTAAGGGGAACACTTATCCATTGCTGGTGGGAATGCAAACTTGTTCAACCACTTTGGAAATAAGTATGGTGGTTCCTCAGAAAATTGGGAATCAACCTACCTCAGGATCCAGTAATACCACTCTTGGGCATATACCCAAAAGATGCTCAATCAAACTAGAAAGATATTTGTTCAACTGTGTTCATAACAGCATTATTTGCAATATACAGAACCTAGAAAAAACCTAGATGTCGCTGAACCAAAGAATATATAAAGAAAAGTGGCACATTTACACATTAGAGTACTACTCAGCATTAAAAAAGACATCTTGAAATCTGCATGCAAATGGATAAAACTAGAAAATAAAACACCCTAAATTAGGTAACCCAGACTCAGAAAGATGAACATGATATGTACTCACTCTTAAGCGGATACTAGCTTCTCCTAGAGAAGCTAAGTACCAAAGTGAACCCTAAGAAAAATGTATGTAGATCCACATGGAAATGGAGAAAAGACAAAATTGGGAGCATTGGGGTAAGGGAAGTAAGGAGGTTAGCATAGGAAGAAGAAAGGAGGGGAGAAGGGGATGGGGGAGGAGAACTTGAGGGAACCGAATAGTCGAGATGGAGGAAGAACAGAGATGAGAGCAAGGAAAGAGATAGTTTGATTAAGGGAGTCATTGTGGGGCTAGCAAGAAATCGGGCTCCAGAGAAATTCCCAGGAATCCACAAGCATGACCCCAGCTAAGACCTTAAGCAATAGAGGAGAGGGTGCCCAAAGTGGCTTTGCCCTGTAGTTACAGCAATGAATATCTTAAGCATCACCATAGAACCTTCATCCAGCAACTGATGGAAAGAACGGCAGAGACCCGCATCAGATCACTGGACTGGACTCCCAAAGTTCAGTTAAAGATTTGGAGGAATGAGAATATGAGCAAAGAGGTCAAGGCCATGATGGGTACCCTCACTGAAACAGTCTACCTGCACTAATGGGAGGTCACCAACCAGCCAGATTGGGAAGGAACAAACATAGGACCAAATTCTGAATGTGGCTGACAATTGCATGGCTGGGGCAGACTGAGGAGCCACTGGCAATGGCACCAGGATTTATCACTATTGTTTGTACTGACGTTTTAGGAACCTATTTTCTTTAAATGAATACCTTGCTCAGCCTAGACATAGTAGGGAGGGCCTTGGACCTTCCCCAAAGCAATGTGCCTTACCATCTCTGGGGAGTGGATGGGGGATGGGGTAGAGGGATAAGTCGAGGGAATGGGAAAAGGGAGTGGAAACTTGGATTCATATGTATAATAAAAAATATAGTTTTTTTGCTTTTTTTGAAAAATGAAAATTATAATCTAAAATACATACAATAAAGCTTCAAAATATGAGAATTTCTTACACATAATACAGTCTTCACATTGCTTCCTACATTGAACCTAAGAATTGAAGACCAAGGCAAGAAACTAAATTCACCTTGAATTGAAATATAATAGACAATTTCTTTTTCTAAAAAAGAACATCAAATTATTTTCAGTGAATATTTTATTGAATCCATATTGTATCAATATCACTTCGGCATTGGGGTCATAGTGTCAAACGATACATAACACAAGTTCACAATTATAAAAGTTGGGAAATAAGATGACCCCTTATGAAGTAAATTTGTTTAATCTAGTGGAAAATGAGTTACTTTTTAAATAAGTATTTACATTAAAACATCATAGTTATTGCCATTCATCTCCATAAAGAAAAATCCAAACTTAAATTTTTTGAATTTTCTCAATTTATGATCTATATAGATTAAAAAGTAATAAAAATAACAAATACAATCATAGATTACTTAAATCATAATAAATATTATCAAAAGGTACAAAGTTTACCAAAACATTTTACCTTAACAAGTAAGCCAAAAATTGTTTGTTAATGAATAGTTAAGTATAAAGGGTTAGAAAAATAGAAAGCTGGCTTTAATGGAGTACTGGGTTAAAATTATTAATGCGATGCTCATAATAAGGTGTGTACTTGTGAGGTAAAAAAAATCAAAATTGTGATTGATGGCTGTCTGGACTATATAGTGACTTCAATTCTAGCTCTTGGATAAAACATATTTCTTGAGACAGAAATATGGAAGAAGAGATGGAGAAAGGAAAGGGAAGAAAGAAGAAAGGGGAAGGGAGAAACGAAAAATATACTAACACCATTATTGTAGAAAATCACAATGGAATGGAGAGTTAAAAATTCACTCTCATTTGTTAATTTAATATATATTTGTTCTTGGAATAGGAGAGTGATGATGACCAAAATATAGTGTGTAGTAATATATATTTCTCATATGAACAGAAACAAGAGGGGTTGACTAGATCAAGACTAATTAAGAATCCTTAGAAAAAAATAGCAATGGAAGAAATGTTTAAAAATGGTAACAAATAAACTAATTAGATTACTTTCTTTGAAAAATGCTGCAAATTGAAGAATGTAGAGTAAAGGTCTTCCTCTGGTCATGGTAGCATCACTGACTTCTTATCTAAAAGTCACATATCCTAGTGGTATCCTTAGCCATTATTTTTAAAAAGAAATTCTATTGTCATATAAAGTAAGATCAAATAAATCAAGTTTTGAATTATTTCATTGTTTTTCATAGAATCAGAACATCAATACGAACATTCGAGAATGTATGAATCTGGTTGTTTAAATTGTCCAAATTACTTGTGAGTCATGCCACTAAAAAATAAGAAAAATAAAAAGAAATTAAAAAGTATACAATAGATATGTTTTAAAGAGAAATGGAAGACTCAGGTAAAGAATCTTCAAAGATTTATGAGCTGACATTATGGACACTAGAATGACCATTTCCAAGGAAACATAGTGATAACAATGCAAATTATTAAACAAGTTTGCTTGATGTTCACTGCAGGGGCTGTCATCTCTCCAGCTAAATCTCAGCAAGCCCCATCTTACCAAACTTTGCCCAACATAGAGGCAACATCATACGAATGTATACATTTCTTGCAGGAATGTGGAGGGAGAAACTTGTTGCTTGAATTCTAATTGGTCTTAATAAAAAAGCCCAGAGTCAGATATTAGCGGGGTGAAAGCTGAAAGATTAGAGAAGCAGAGCAGCCAGCCACTAGTTATTAACCACTACCAAATTCTCAAACCAGATCCTGTTCCTATGAATCCTTAATATAAATCCTGAGCTCCTGTTTTATATTCCTCTCTCTGCCCAGACATATCACTTTCCATCTAAACCTCCCTAGTAAAGGGATTAAAGGTGTGAGCCATCACCATGTCTCTCTGTTTCTCTTTTATACTGATTCAATCTCGTGAAGTTCAGGGTAGCCTTGAACTCCCAGAGAACCATCTGCCTCTGCCTCCTGAGTACTGAGATTAAAATTGTGTACCGCAGGCCAGCTGGCCTTGGTGAGTTCCTGATAGAACATCCCCATTGTCTCAGTGTATGGGTGCACCCCTCGCGGTCCTGAGTTCCTTGCTTGTGCTCTCTCTCCTTCTGCTCCTGATTTGGACCTTGAGATTTCAGTCCGGTGCTCCAATGTGGGTCTCTGTCTCTGTCTCCTTTCATCGCCTGATAAAGGTTAATATTCAGGAGGATGCCTATATGATTTTCTTTGGGTTCTCCTTCTTATTTAGCTTCTCTAAGAACCCGAATTATAGGTTCAATGTCCTTTATTTATGGCTAGAAACCAAATATGAGTGAGAACATCCCATGTTCCTCTTTTTGGGTCTGGGTCTGAAAAAGCCTGGGTCAAAACTGGTCTCGCTGAACATAGCGGACAAGGAGGACTACTGAGACCTCAAGAACAATGGCAACGGGTTTTTGATCCACTGGACCTATTGGTTTCGTGGGAGCCTAGGCAGTTTCGTGGATGCTCACCTTACTAGACCTGGATGGAGGTGGGTGGTCCTTGGACTTCCCACCGGGCAGGGAACCCTGATTCGAGGGAGGGGGGCTTGATTGGGGGAGGGGGAGGGAAAGGGGAGGCGGCGGTGGGGAAGAGACAGAAATCTGTAATAAATAAATAAATTAATTAAAAAAAAGATATCCAAGGGGAAAAAAATTGTGTACCGCACTGCCTGTCCCCTATGACTAATTAGTGTGACTAGAGCCACTCTTTGATCTTCAGGAAAACTTTATTTGTTAAAGCACAAATAAAATACCATAAGCAGAGAACTTGGAGGAAGGCTGATTGCAGGTTTTCTTTCCGCGACTGGCTCACCTACCTCTGGATATTATCTAGGCTCACCTGCGTGTGGATAGCACTTCCCAGAACAATTTAGGACCTTTTATATCAATTAAAACTTAGGAAATGACCCATATACCTAACTACAGATTAATTATGATGGCGGCAATTCCTTAATTAGTGTTTCCTCTTCCCAAGACTCTCGTTGGTTTCAGGTTGACAAAGAAAGACTAACCAGCAAAGCATTCATGACCAATTAACCACAATGCAAAAATTTTTACTCAGGTATGTGCATAATATGTAAAATGCATGCATGCTAATTTTCAGAGCAGTGTTAGTGCTAAATGGCAAGAGGCAGGAGAACAAGGCAAATTACCAAGAATAGAAGGAATTTAAATAAACGGTGGTGTAGTCACACAATTGGAGTGACACCAGAGAAGGAAACAGAGTCGTCTACTCACTACACATGACAGCAAGGAGGAAATACGAAAACTAATCCTGAAAACAGAAAGCCAGTCCCCGCCTACCCCCCCAAACAAGCTAATGGGGTGATAAGTCAGAATAGGCTTAGCTTGCAAAGAGGGGAGAGTAGGGAGGGGAGCAGAGAAAAATGTAGAGCTCAATAAAAATCAATAAAAAAAGAAAGAAATAAAAAGTCATGAATTAATGCCTCTAAAAAAAAAGGGGGGGATGAAAGCTACTAGCGGACCGCAAAGTGACGGGTGGAGGGGAGACATCTAAAGTTAAAGTTATGTTTCATGAGTTGTATACAGTATACACAAGTTCATTCATCCCACGAAAAATTACCAAACGCACATTTAAAATTTGTGTAGTCTGCCACATGTGAGTATAATTCAGCTAGTGCAATGTTTACTTTAAAATAACTAAAAGTCTTAAACTTGTATGTTTCAACATATATACTGAAAACATTATTTTAGAAGGATTTTAGATAGAACTCTATCTTCCGTTAAGTAAATAGTAAGTAATTCTAGACCCAAGCTACAGTGACATCATTCTGCATGTATTTGTGGCTTTTTAAAACCTATGACACAAAATAACAAAACAAAATATTAACAAATTTCAGATCTGGATATCTTAATGCTTATTATCCTATTTTTTTCAACTTTTAGACCGTTTCACAAAACAAATCTGAAAAAAAAACCCTTAAGTTTGGATTCTAGAATGAAGATTTTTAAAATTATTTTTTCCTGAAAAGCATGCAGAAGTAGTTTGACCAGATCAGATAAACCTACCTGAAAGTCTTTACCCTGAGGACTAGCCTTCACAGTACCAGAAGGTACTATGCAAACTTCCATCCAAATGAAGGAGGCAACCAATAGTCCTACCAGGTACAACACATATGAAGCACAACAATGACCAGCGTGGCATAACAATCCTAATTATTTACTAGTGACACTCATAGCTTGGCAGAACATTCCAGTTCTCTTAGTAGACCTAAAATCCAAACAAGAAGAAAACTATGCCTAGTACTGGAAAGATAGCCAACTCCTCAGACTAATGAAGTCATGGATCTGGAGAAGAACCTACAACTGCCATATTACTAAACAAGCATCATTCCTGACTACATTCAAGCAATGTTTTTTAATAGCTTAAGCTACATGACATTGTGGGTTTGCATTTAAATGAGATTTTAGATCTTAATACACTTAATGCCTTTGTCCAAAATCTAAAATATAACTCGGATATGGAAAAAATTATTTTCCTTATTTAAAGTAACAAATTGGGAGGCGTTAAGTTCTACAACAATAAATCATTGAAAATTTAAGCAATTTAAGTGGAAATGATCACTAGGTCATATATGTTGAAAGCATATGTTTTCAAACCAGTCCATAATATCTGACCGAAGACCTGTTTCTTCCCCCTTTATGTATTACCAAAAGCAAGAATGAAAGTGGGGCATGTGTGTAATAGTTATACAGACACAAATGTCAGTATCACAGATTTAGACTGTGGACATCCACAGAAAAGAACTCCGGGTTCCAAAAATACTCTGCCCCTTGCTCGAGAGAGCACTGCAGCAAACACTTGCAAACACTCCGAGGAAAACCAACCAGCCCAACAAACAGGCAGGAGGCTTCATATGCATTTTGTGTTTCTCAAAAAATCTTAATGATAAAGTCTTGTCATTAAATTCTGAAAATATGCTGAAATGCATGTTTTTAACTATCTGCAAAAAGAAAGAATAATCGGCGGAAACTAAGAGTTTAGTCTTTTATGATGAATATAAACTCAGATTTAGGTCAGGGGATTCCATTCTTTCATTTGGACATTTTGGTTTCCGCTAACAACACCTACTTTAGTGTCTAAGAGCAAGCTTCGGGGAAGGCTTTATCAGTATTTAGCAGTCACAAAAACACAAATTCTGAGAAAATAGGCAAGTACACAGGCTATTGCCTGAAGATATCAACTGTCCTTTCCTAAACAGAAACATGCCATGTTTTGTTGATACTTAAGGGAGATCTGCCCCCTTCTGAAGAGAAAAGGAAGAAGAGTAGATTGGGGTGGTGGGACAAAGTCAGGGTTGGGGAAGGGCATGGGAGGAGAGGAGGGAGACGGCGGCCTGAATGTAAAATCTAGATCATAGTAAGAGATTTTGTGGAAAATTATATCACGATTTGTGAAATTTCTACCGACAAATATCTGACTCAATTATAAAGAGATGCCCAGAGCTCTTTAGGAAGCTGGCACCTTATTGAATGAACACTAAACCCAAAGAACATCAGGCTTACATTCAGAAAGATTCAGCTCCTAACTTGCATGTCTTTCTTGTCAAAACTGACACCTCTCTTTCTAGGCTTTTAATGGATACATCCCTTTGTCTCTCATATTCCTATACATCTTCTCGAGGCACATCGTTTCGAAGTCTAATCAATATGTACTAATCCATTATTCCCTGAATTACACACTTGGGAAAACAAATAATACTATTCTTCTCTTGTGCACTGGGAATTTGTAAAATAAGTATTAATGTCAGATCTTTTATAAGGATGTAAGAACAGTACACACAGGTTAATAAAATGTTACATAAAAACAAGGGCACCAAGAAATAAGTTTTTAAAAATTTCCATGTGGTGATAGAATCCATATTTTCCAAATTCCAAAATTTTATCATTTCCAGAAGAAATCTCTGCTTCAGAGCTTTAAAAGTACCATGACTCTTTAAAACATTACATATATTTTTCAGAAAGACATATAAACTATACATATGTATATTATAATTGCATACATATTCTAAACATATACATTTATTTGTGAGCAAACACTTAAATGAAATGACAGGGAAAAGAGGCAATACAGGAAATGGATGACTGTTCTATGCAGGCATGCTTTATATTTGATCATTTAACACTGACATAATCGTATAAGAAAATTTTCACATGCAGACTCACCCATAATTAATAAATATTGTAAGTGACAGAGCAAACACTTGATCCCAGGTCAGACAACTCCAAATGGAGCTTTCTCCTCCACAGGGAGCTAAGCGAAGTTTTGAGTAGCCTATCAGCATTGCTTTATGCTTTTCTCACATAGAAAAAAAATGTACCTTGGCACCAAGAAGAAACATAGATTTTTCTCTCTTTAAAAAAAAAATCTGATTTTAGTCCCAAAAAATCAATATGGCAAAGGAAAAGTTGCTACAAAGATAATTCTTAGTTGAATATGTTCAAAATGCAATTCCCTGGTAATCTGAGCTTTGGCCAAGACAAATCAAAATCTTAGATATTTTATAAATGCCAAGATTTTGGAGAAACAAAAAAAAAATTGCAACAGCAACAGATGCATTTTCCCTAGACATTTGTGTTGAGCCTAGCTATATCCAGAGCCTGAAGATAAGGGGGTTTTATATTTAATTTTTTATGAATAATAAATCCTGATTTCTCTTAGTACCATCCAAGTAAATAATATTGTATTCCCCCTTCAGAAAATTTAGCCAATTGAAACTACCAAAAATGAAAGAATAAAACAAAAAAACAGTGGGAATTGGCTGGGTAAAGAAAGAAAACAAAGAGATACTAAAATATGCATATTAATCTCTTTAAAAATTAAATTATAGTAAAAAAAATATAAAGGTATAACCGGGCAGAGAACCCTGATTGCTTTTTGGGCTGACAAGGGAGGGGGACTTGATAGGGGGAGGGGGAGGGAAAGGGGAGGCGGCGGTGGGGAAGAGACAGAAATCTTTAATAAATAAATAAGTTAATTAAAAAAAGTTATAAAGGTATGTGTTACATTTTCTTTTTTTAACCTGTCAACATAATTTCAAAAATCAAATCCCACTTAAATGATTACACTAAGTGTTGTAAGTGTTTCTGAGAAAGAAGCTTCTATACAAGCTACCTGAAAAACTGAGGAAAGGAAGTTGGTGTGGTACATGCTTATAAGCCCAGATCATGAGATGGAGGCCATCCTGGGCTACATAAGACAATTCTATCTCAATAACCTAAAATTCAGAAAGAAACAATGAACAGATAAAAAAAAGAGGAACTTAATACTGCATAATGAAAGCTATTATATTTAATGTTATTAAAGTCTCCATCAAATTTTGGACTAATATTTTTCTTAAATTCAAAACAAGAGTATCTTAGGTATATATTTTTTCATAAAGGTTAGCATAAGTATACAAGTGTAGAGTTGCTCCCCGGTACACTTTCTCCAAATAAAACAAGCTCTTCTGTATTATCACAAAATACTAAGTTAATAAATTCATCTTTCTAAATTTGAATATTCATTGTCGATGGATTAAATTTGAAATTATCCTAGCTTTTCTTAGAATTCTGCTTAACAAAAATCATGACGAATGTGTGTTAAATTCTGTTTTGCTGTGAATTACATTAGACATGCAGAAAGTTTCTAAAATGGGATGTACAGCACAATTTTTTTGATTAATGTCTTTAGTGTTTTAGAGCATATTAGATTACAGGAAAGCTAAGCAGAAAGCACATTGTTGTGGTGCACACCCTCCCCACCACACCTCTACACCAGCCCCCCAAACACACAATACTCTAACAGGAACATGGGTCTGTGGGACATTTGTCAATCAATGCACATATCATGCTATAGTTTCATAACCCTAGAATTAACTCTTTAATTTTATCATTTCATTGGGCTTTAATAAATATACGATGTCAAATATCCATCATTACATTATCATACAGAACAAACTCACTACCCTGAAATGTCTCTGTTATTCCTACATGTATTAGTATACATCCAAACAGGAGTGATTCAGAACCCCAGTGTTCCAAATCCTCATCTTCACTTGTGGTTTAGCCATTCCCGATACGTACACATTGGTATTTCATTGCCTTCACTGCAATACACAATAATGATAATCTTCTATATAATCATTTATTTATGTGTATTTTATTTAGTTTGGGATATATTTAGGTATCTTGCCCAGTAGGGACATGCATGTGCAAATGTGTGTGTTAATATTTGTCATGTGAAGACTAGAACTCACCCATAGGGTATTATACCTTCAATAAAGTTTGTAGAGGCATTTCATTTGTATCTTAATAAATAAAGCTGGCCTGAAGATCAGAGAGTAAAACAGCCCCACGAGTCAGCCTTACAGACCAGACAATGGTAACACACACCTTTAATCCCACGAGCCACACTAGGTGTCGTAGAAACTGGATGGTGCATGCTTTTAATCTGAGTCCTAGAAAGGATTATAAAATGTGAGCAGACTATTCTGGCATTCCTGGAGGTAGCATCACCATTTCAAACTGAGGTAGAGGTAAGATACAGTGGCTGGCTGTTTTGTTTTTTTCGGTCTTCAGGTTGAACCCCAATATTTGTCTCTGAGTTTTTACTAATTGTGCTTCAAAAGTTGTTTTATGAGAAAAGGTCTTTCATTTGCTTGATATCACAGATTTGACTAGGTTTACAGCCTATTCACACTACCAACTATCTATCGACCTGTCTCTACCATCACAGTACTGGGATTAGGATGTGCACATCCTGCCGAGATTTGCTTCATAAGCTAATTATTGAGTTTTAAGGTTTTTTATTAAGAGTACAAGTTCTTTATCAGAAATCATTTATGAATAGATGTTCTCAGGCTGCAATTTGTCTTCCCTCTCTTCAAAATGGCAATCTCACATCTTACATCTTCCTCCCGTAAACCAAGCTTTTGGTGCCATATTTAAAATATCCCCACCAAACCTAGGGATATTTATAATTTCTCTTTCCTTTCTACTAGTTTTTTCTTCCATTTATAGCTCATTTTGTGAAAGGTGAAATGTGGTGTCTAGATCTGATTTAGAAATGTTGTTATATAAATATCGAGCACCATTTATTGAAAAGGCTATCCACTAGTGAATTGCCTTTACTCCCTTGTCAAAGATAAGAGGATTATATAGTCTGAGTCTATTCTAGAGTTGTCGGTTCTATTTCAGCGGTATATGTACTCCTTCTTTTTTTTTATGTACTCCTTCTTTAAACAATGACACATTATACTGATTACTACAGACTCACATTTGAATTATGGAGTGATTGTTCTTCAGGACTATGTTGAATATGCTATTTTGCCTTCCCATATAAATTGAAGGGTCAGTTTCTCACTGTTTACAAAAGAAATTGTGGGGTTGTAGATAAAGCTAAGTGCACAAAGCACCTGATGCCCAATAAAAAGAACAGAAATTCAATTCTTCAGAACCTGCAGAAAGCAGGACGTAGAAGTAAGTGTTTGTTATCCCAGAGCACTTATGATGAGATGGGAGGAGACAAAAGAAGCATAAGAGGCTTGCAGGCCACGTGACCACGCTTACACATCTGCACACAAGGCATCCTATCTCAAACAATGTACAAGTTGTGGACCAAAAACTGAAGTTATCCGCTTACCTTCATGAACATGCTGTCAATAATTTGCCCATGTTCACACTCAAAACTCTACACATACCTACTTACCGCATACCTCACATAACCATATTTTTTTGTTTAAAATATAGTGCTGGGATTTTACCTAAGATATTCAATCTACAAAAGACATTAGAAAGAACTGACATCTGAGCAATATTAAGTCAGATGACAAAGAAAATTCTCCCCAATTATTTAAGCCTCATTTGAGTCTTTTGCATCAGAGTTTTGCTGTTTAAGTATCATTGGTCTTGTATGTGACTTGCTAGATTTAAGCATGGATCTTTTTTCTTCAGGTTAATGTAGAAGGTAGGGCATCACTAATTTCAAATCTCTCGTGTTTGGTGTTGGCAGACAAGGAACTGTTGGCTTTTTCATAGTCATTTTTCTGTTTTTAAAATTAGGAACATCCTTAGTTTTGGTGAGGATCTCTTAGAGATGGCACCAAAAGCATGACTTGCGACAAAAAGAAAGATCCTGTGAAATTGCCACTGCTAACTAAAGGAAGCTAGACCACAGACTGAGAGGATGTAATCTTTGTGCAGGCTTTCGTCAGCTTCAACGTCTTTGCTGGTGATGATGATTCTCTGCTTCTCATTGTTTAGGCAACCCTGTCTTCTATGACCAGACGCTGTTCTGGTGTTGTTGTTGTTTTTTTTTTTCACCATCCTTTCAAAACTATAATTTCTTTTCCTTCCTTTTTTATTTAGACTTCTAGTAGGATGTTGAATAGCAATGGAGAGAGTAGACATCCTTACCTTTGTTTATCAGAAAAGCAAAAAGCATCATATCAATTGCTATTCATAAAGCAAGCATCTGTGCAAGTACCAACCCAGTACATGAAATGAAAGCTATCACTGTATGAGAAGTTTCTGGAATCCCAATTTCACTTAAACCTGTTGTTGGTTGGTTTTTCTTCTTTCTACTTTTTTTGCTCCTTGCTCTTTGGGGGGCTTGCCACCCAGCTACCAAAAAAACCTCATGGAGTCATATTTTTTATTTTCAATGTCTGGCCTTAGCTTGACTTGTATATAGCCAGCTTTTTCTTAACTTAAATTATCCCATCTATCTTTTGCCTCTGAACTTTTATCTTTCTCTACTCTATTTGCCTTTCTTTACTTCTTACTCAATTGATTGCTGTGTATGTGGGTGGCTCGTCCCTGGAGTCTTCCTCTCCTTCTTTTCCTGCTCCACTTATCTTTTCTTCCCATATTTCTCCTCCTATTTATTCTCTCTGCCTGCCAGCCCTGCCTATTCTTTCTCCTGCCTAGCTATTGACATTCCGCTTTTCCTTAGACCAATAATACACAGACAACGTAACACAGCTTCACAATATAACGGTAAGAAAAACAGTTTTGCATCATTAAGCAAATGTTCCACAACATAAACAAATGTAACACAACTTCAGCTGATATTCTACAACACCTATCTAAAATTAAACTACCATAACTTTGGTTGTAATAACTTCTTGTATTCATAAATATACCAAATGGGATTTGGGAATTTACATAAAAGAAGTCATACAGCATCATTATTTTATAACTAGATTTTAAATCAAAATCAAATTCTCTGAGTCAAGTATATTGTTGCTGATTTACTTTGTTCATTGTCACTGCATTTGAGTCAAATACCAGAAAATCCTTGAAAATGACATCTTCTAACCTACCAACAACCTCATACCAAGGAATGAGTGGATGCTACCTAGTCCCAAATCTAAATAACTGTTTAACTCTAAACTAATTTTTTAAATAAAATACACACGTTTCATGTAAATAGATGGGATATTACAGGGCTTTGTGTGTGGTGGCTTTGTAATTCATTGGTTCAAAAAATGACTTTTTTAAATGTTTATCTAGGTCTAATACAAAAAAAAGAAAATTTTCCCATATGGTCAGGTGCTGATGAATATACTTTCTTCATAGATGAAAATTAAAAGTGGTCAGGAACTATACAAGACTGTCCACTCTTGGCATACTTATTCAATATAGTACTTGAAGTCTTTTTTATCTTATTTTTTTTGTTTGGTTTTTCAACGCAGGATTTCTCTGTAGCTATGGGGCCAGTCCTGGAACTAGCTCTTGTAGACCAGGCTAGCCTCAAACTCACAGAGATCCACCTGGCTCTGCCTCCCGAATGCTAGGATTAAAGGCTTGAGAAACCACTGCGTGGCAAGTCCATAAATAGCCCTGGAAAACTCTTATAGGCACTTTTAGCAATGTAGCTGAATACAAACCTAACTCAGAATAATCAGTAGCCCTGCTATCTACAAATGATAAATATGCTGAGAAAAAAATTCAGGGAAACAACACCTTTCATAATAAGCAATGCTTAAACTATATACAAGATATAAAATAACTTGTAGTAACTGAAACCAAGCATGTGAAAGACTTGTATGATGAAAACGTTAAGACAGTGAAGAAAGAAATTGAGGATGATGTTCAGAAGATGAAAAGATATTCAATGCTCATGGTTCATTAGAATTAATAGAGTAAATATGGCCATTCTACCTAAAAGAATCTATAGATTCATTGAAATAGGCATTAAAAACTCTACCACAATTTTTCACAGACAATTTACAGGGTATGAAAACACAAAAATACAAAGTTAGCTAACACAATAGTTAATAAGAAAAGAACATCAGCACGTATAAACATGCCAGACCTCAAACTGTACCACAGAATGTAGTAATAATAACAGAATGATATTTGCTCAAAACAGACATGCTGGTCAATGGATTAAATGGAACACATACACATAAGTCCACATACCTATGAACACCTGATTTCTTATAAGCAAAGCATAAGTACATACTGGGAAAGGACAGCATCTTCAACAAACTCGATGGTTTTGTGTATAAGAGTCCACATAGATCGATACGTATTACCCTATGCAAATCTCAACTTCAAATTGATAAGTGTCTCAAAATAAAACTAAATTAACAGGAGCTAATAGGCAAGATTTTAGAAGAAGAAGTTCTATGACTTTCTTCATAGAGCATTAGCACGGGCACTAAGATCAACAATAACAATAATGGGACCTCATGAAACTGAGAAGCTTCTGCATGTCTAAGATTCAGTCATTCAGGCAAACTTACGGCCTACATAATAGAAGAAGATAGTAACTGGATGTCCAATGAAAAGCTAATATCAAAAATATATTTCAAAATAAAATAGCTAGATATAAAGAAATGGGCAATTCAATATGGGGTACTGAGCTAGAGAGTAAATTCTCAAAGGGGGTAACTAAAATGGCCATAAAACACATAAAGAAGTGTTCAACTTCCTTAGTCATCAGAGAAACAAAAATCAAATCTATTCTGAGATTTTACCTTGCACTTGTCAGAATGTCTAAGATTAATAATACAAGTAGCATGTCAGGCTGGCAAGGATGTGTACTAATGGAAATACTCATCGATTGCTTGTGGGACTCTACCGTTATAGGCAATATAGGCAATTGCATATAGGCAATATGCAATTGAGTGTACCAATTCCTCAGGAAGATTGGTATCTGAAACCCTCTAGATCTAGCTTACCACTCTTGGGCGTACACCCTATGGATACATCATCCAACCACAGAGACACTTTCTCAAACACATTGATTATTCACAAACACATTATTCATAATAATTAGAATCTTGAAGCAACTTAGATGCACCTCAATAGATGAACGGATTAGGGAATGTGGTACATTTACACAATGGAATATTATTCGGCTGTGAAAAAGAATGAATTTATGAAATTCACAGGAAAATAAATAGAGTCAGAAAATAAAAATGTAAGTTTTTCCATGGAAGTTAAACTAAAACCAGAAAGAGAAATGTTTTAGGAATTCATTTATGTGGATATTAGCTACTATGCCAATGATAACCAAGTGACAATTTGTAGAATCACAGATGATAGGTATAGATAAGGAAGTAGTGGCAACAGATGGATCTCCCTAGGAAAATGATAGCCACATGCAACTAAAAAGTTTCTTTTCTCTGAGGAAATCTCACAGGGGAAACAAATTACTCTTAAGTGCAGGCTGCATTGCAAGAACTAGATGGGCAAAAGAATGTGAAATGAGTGGTATCTTTGGAAGTTCTTTATCTCATACTGACATGTCAGGGATTTTATTGATTTTTATATATACTATATATAGTGTGTGTGTTTCTCTCTTTTTACCATACATACACATTGTATCCTAGTTTAGTGTCTTTATGAGATTGCTAAGTGCATGAACAAGTGTCTCTTTCCTTGTCTATTTTTTTCCGGCTTGTTTATCCTATTCTGATGTGTTAGTTTTTGTTCTATCTTATTATAATTCATTGCATTTTCTCATTATCCCTTAGAGGCCTATTTGGTTTTTAATGGGAGTCAGGATGGGGGAGGATCCAGATGGGAAGGGAGGAGAGGAAGAACTAGGAGGAGTTCATAGAGGGGAACTCTAATCAGATTATATTGTAGGAGATAAAAAGTAATTTTAAATAAAATGAAACAAAATTAAAAAAGATTTTCCTAAAATAATAAATATTCTTTCCACTATATTTAGATGAAAAATTTGATAGAATTTCAGTCCAATACAGTCTCAGTATGGGAGATAAAATAAAAGGCGGAATGTCAGGGTTACCATGTGGTGGGTTTAAACAGGCATAGTACAATAGTCTTATTCTCAGATATGAAAAAGTACACCAAGGGAAAAAGCCAGAATATGCAGTAATAAGACTAAAAATTGGCACTCCTCCTAATACTAAATTAAGTAATATTTTTACATCAGAACATTATCAAGTCCTTAATAATTCACCATCAAAAAAGCAATGAGAATTAATCCATTTTGTATTGGATATTATTATTCTAAAGAATTGATAGTTGTAGATTGAGTCAGTAAATATTTAACACAAATCAAACTGCAAAAGTTACTAAACAAACAACTGCATATTTGTGGACATAGTACAAATGATACAAACAAATTGTCAACGTTTAATTTTTTACTAAAATCTCAATGTAAACTGTCATGAGCGACGGAGAACACAGAGCGCTGTTGACTTACGAGTGGAGGGGGAGCTTTAGCCCTCTCTCTGGATGCAGCGGTCTTCTTCTTCGTGTTTGCAATCTTATTTTCGCCAGAAAATTCTTCGATTTACAGAGTAGGTGAGGGTCAGACTTCAACAGACTTCTCTTATTTGATTGATCTAGGGAAAAAGTATACTTTTGGTGAATCATGACGGAATGCATTAAACTATTTTTTCTTCCTATTAGAGAGTAGAAATTTCATTCTATTTTCTGTTAGGGTGGCAGTAAACAGGAATGTCAAAACTGCCTTGTTGAACATTAAAAATCAATAAAATCCTAGTACTTTAACAGCACTGAAAAAGAAACCCACAACTATATACTTTTTCATTTCCATAGCTAAGCAGCAGAGCAAGAGAAAATTAATATTAAAAATCCAAATGGGTAGAAAAGCCTCCTCAAATGTATTTTTAAAAGACTGACATAATTTTGCAAATCCATGACTCTGGATGGACTGACTGAGACAATTACATTTTAAACATTTTTACTCATTAATTTTAACATCTCAAGGCTAAAGAATGACAGGATGATTAGAAAAGAGTAAGGGAAATCCATTTTTAAAAACTTTAATGGAATAATAAAAAGAGATGATTTTAGAAGCCTAAGGTAGAGCAGAAATATGTAGAACAGGCTTCATAAGCGAACAAGAAATGTATAGTAAGAATGATTTTAAACGGCATCAAGCTTGGAGAATGCCTGCTCATGCAAGGCATCCTGGGCAAATTAGAATACATTACGCAGATGCTGCCTAATTATATCATAATTCTGTAATAAATCTATTAGGTGTTAGGAAATACAGTCATTCATTTTGCAAAGATAGGGGAATTTGCTATATGAATATCTGATCTTTGGTATTAAGAACATCAGTGAAGTTAAATGAATTCAACTTATTACATAAATTTTAAGAAATGTAAGTTTTTGATAGTGGATATTTTCTGCTTCATTAAAATTACATATTAAAATAATCATCTTAAATTCTTACCATATGCCAGATCATATCTGGTGAGTTATCTTAAAAAATCACTGAATTTCTTCTACTAAGTAATATTACAATATAGAGGGTTACCTTTGTGGGAAAAATTGGAAATAAAATATCGATGTTTTGTGAAAGGTTATAACAGTACTTTAAACTTTGTTTTTGCTCAGAAACTAGACACATCACACTGGTGATTCATGTTTTTCTTGTGTTTTGGGAAATTTTAAACAATGTGAATCAATATAAATAACAGAGTAAACACTAAAACTAAATTTTATATGGGGAGGAAAGTACCTCTTTAAAACATTTTTCTAATTACAAATTGCTACTTTCCTTGCCCCCTTTATTTGGATTAACTGAAGATTATTTGAAGATAAAACAGCAATAAAAATTTTATCACCAAAGATCTGATAGCATGCTACTTCTCAATTCCCCTTCTCCACTTGGGTTCAGGATCCCAGAGAGGGAATGGTGATATCCACAGTACTTGGGTCTTTCCATCTCCCTTAGTAAGGTCAGGTTATTCCTACCCAGAAATCCTCAGAAACCCTCCTCACTTTTTGTCTTAATTTTCTTAATTTGTCATAAAGTTGATACATTCACATCAACTGACAGTCAGCAAAACTATGCATAGTACATTTGTCAGTAGATTTGTTCTGTATAAAGAAATTATAGTTCTTGTAACTAACTACAGTCATTAAGTTAGATAAAATGAAAAGACCTTCTTACAGTGGCTGGTGCACGGTGAGCCTGTGTTCACGAGAAAAACAGTTTGACCATTCTTCATTGCCTGGAATGGATGTGTTTCAAATACAGCTCAAATGTGATTAGCCCTTTACTCCTAAAACTTTTTATTTATTCATGCCAAATATGACTAATTATTATTTATTCATCGTTTGATTATTTATTGATAGATTATTGTCCATTTTAGTTGTTGTTATATCCCATGATACTACTTTACAATATAACTATTTGAGGATATTATAATACTTAATTCCATTATGTTGACATTAATTAATTAATAAATAAATTAGATGTTTGAGTACTAAGCTTTGGTTTCAAGACTATGGTAATATTTTAAGGTTATAGAACCTTTAAGAGGTGGGGTTGATGGAAGGAAATTGCATTATTGAAGGTGTTCTCAGTGACGGAGTCACTGGGGACCCTACACACTCCTCAATTTTTAGCAACCATGAAATATACAGAACTCTTTCCCCCATGATGTGGCAACCCAAACTCAGAGGATAGAAGCATTCCATATTGAAACCTCTAAAATTGTGATAAAAAACTAAAACATTTCCACCTTCTAAGTTCTTTATTTCAAATACTTTGCTTTGTAATGAAAATCATATGACGCAATTTCCACAAATACAGACAAGGTTTGCCTTTCTGAGCTGATCTGCTGGCTTAAAGTGACTCCTAGGAACACACGTTCCTAATGAGTTCCCTTCTAAGTCTTAACTCATCTCAATCATATTCACAGCATTCCCAAATTTGTATTTCTGAAAGTTGAGTTAGATAATAGTTGAACCCTTTGAGATACATAGTGAGTAGGTTCTAAAGAACATTCAAATGTCCTGGAAGACCCAGGGGCAACCAAGACTAGAACAGTAGAGGCATCTGTTTCTGGTTTTCTCTTGCAATCCCAGTTTGTTTCACTTAGAAAGATGGTTGCAGGTCATACTAGGTTTGGAGGCAAACAGTACATTGAACAATGGGAGGAAGCATCTGAGGTTTACAAAATAAGTGTATAAAGAGAAAAGTACAGAGCAGACCAGGTGCAGCTTCCAATGAAGTACAGTCTGCAAGTTCAGTGAAGAACAGTTCTTAGTAGGTAGAGAAACAATTAGTCATGAGAAGGTTGAAGCTT
>NW_026067933.1:10800844-10807308 GCF_014885135.2 Alexandromys fortis
GATGAAAACTTAACGAATCATTACCAGACATGTCTTTTTGCTATTCTAATACACTCTATGGTACCAGTTAATATTATAATAACAGTATCGCATCCCAGAACACAATTTTTACTGTTTAACATTTTAATTGATAGAATAATGACCAGAATAACTACATTCTGTGCCTCCTTCTATCTTAACTGCTTCCTGATCTATTCTTATAATTCTAGATGTAGTTTTAGATGTTAAAAGCAATGAAGCTACATGGTTGTTTTTGAAGCTCTCTTATTTTCATCATGACTTAAGACAGGGACTTTTACTAGGATATAACAAGTCCATTGAATATGAGAGACTGCCTTTCCCTTTATGTGAAAATGAAAAGTCCAACTTGGAACATAACCAAATAGTTTGTTCTGAGTTGTGTTTGCAGAAAGCAGCACCAGACGCCCCAAGTTTGAGGTTGAATGGTCTTTCTATGGTCTAATTTGCTTGTCAAAAGATGTTATCATCACAAATGGACAAAGTCTAGATGTGAGTGGTACTGTTTAAATAAAACAAAGCATCCACAGCACCCTCTTAAAGAACAGTGATTGCTTATAAACACAACAGTTGTGTCAAATTAAGCAAACTCCTTGTCACCAGTAAAATAATCTGTTACCATCAGATTAAATCTCTCTCTCTCTTGTACTCTCTCTCCACATACACATACAGACACAAATGTGCACACATATGAACATATACACACATATACCCAAATACATACATATATGCACACATACCCATGTATGCATACATAGACACACAAATATAGGCACACATATTCATGTATGCATATACTCACACACATACACACAAACATGCACGCGTAGTATGCATACATATACTTACACACATGTACATACATGTGCACACATACCCATGTAAACACACATATACTCTCACATACACATTGCCTAACACACATATACTCATACACCCACATTGCCTAAGTTTAGATTAATGTTCTGTTAAGACCCCAAATTCTGCTTCCATTATAAAAGAATAGAAACAGCATGAACTGTCAAATTGTCAAAGTGACTAAATTTAATGAAGACTTCTTAATTTGAAGTTTCATAACATTCAAATTTAAAGCAATCCATAATTTATTATGAAAATTAATCTTTCTAATTTGAGTGAGACACTTATTCTAAATACTTCTGCAACCTCAAGTGGATACTTTTGAAATTTTATTTTAGTCTCAAGGGATGCTAAAATATTTCTAAATATAACACTCTTGCTTCTTTCAAATTATATTTGTTTATTTGTTTGTTCATTTTCCATGATAGATTGCTTGTCCATGACCACAGGAAAGAGAAAACAATGTGTATACCTGAAGGTACTTGATTTCAAATCTTCACCCTGCTTATATCATGACTTCAATTCTTCAGAATTAAAATTTCATTTAAAGGAAGAAAAAAGAAAAGGATGATCCATGCCTGTCTCTAACAAGGGAAAGGAGATGTCAACATGATCCCTTTAAAGCCTTACCAAATTTTTAAAAATGAAAATCATTTCCTCAGTAGGTTGTAACTGCCTTCCTAAGCTGCAGTAATCCATCATGTGGATAAATATTTAGACAATATTTTAAATGTGTACAATGTTCTTGAGTGAATGCCACAGTTCCAGGCTGTCATGTAAATATGTTCTGATCAAAACCATTCTGCTTGCATAATAAAAGCCCAGCTAGACACACAACAGTTCATCCAAGGAGCAAACACTGATATTTAGGAAAACTACAGCAGGGAAGAGTGACCACAAGTGAAATAAACCATCGTAACTTTGAGGGGTTCAGAAGGTTGTTTTGTTAAAATAGACATCATCTAAAAGAATACAATCTATTCTAAGTAGGTGATATTTACACTGCTTTTGAAAAGAAATACCATCAGTGAACAATGATGATATACCTTTAATGTGCATTACTACCCAGCCAAAAAGATAATACAGTAACACAAGGCATACTGATGGCAGAGCAATCTCCAAGATATGCCTTCAACATAAAAGAGAGCAGGATATGTCAGTGTGTGTGTGTGTGTGTGTGTGTGTGTGTGTGTGTGTGTGTGTGTGTAAGTTAGCTTCTGACTTGGTGGGAGAGGGGTCAAACACATTCACAAAGGTATATCTGTTTATTTGTGCATCGATTGCTTCCAGGAGAGCAGCAGGGAACGAGTTGTAAGGCTTGGCCTGGCAAAAGTAGAAATGAATACTTAATCCTGTGCTTCCCAAACTCTTTTCATGGACACCCACAAAAATTGGTCTTAATTATTGCATACCAAGTGAATGTTCCAGGATCCACTCTACTTTGGGTGGGTACTAAAGAGACATACCTGGCTAGCATATATTATTGTATGGTTTTCAAACTTGAAGAAAACCAAATCGATCACACTTGCCAGTTCAAAGTTATCAATCAAGGAGAAACCTACTAATAAGTCTAGACACTACTGTTTCATTTTAAAATCTTTAAAAGTTGGTACCTTGTGGAAAATCTAAATGTGAACTAAAGGGCACTCATTCATCTCCTAAGTCCTTCTAACTAAAATCCACCACTGAGGCTACAGATCAACTCACAAAACACATAAACGCCCTGGGTTTGATTCCCAGCATGATGTAAACCAGGTAAGACAGTCCACACCGTAATCTAAACTCTAAGGGAAGGTAGCAGAGTTTGGGTCAAACCGTAAAGAACATTCTCACTTCAGTAAAGAATTTGAGGCCAGCCTCAGCTGCATGGAATCCTGCCTCTCTCTCACACAAACACATTAAAGCTATTGGTATTGCTAAGCCGTATAGAATACTTACCAAAAGACCACAAAACATTTTCTAGGAGGTGATATTAAGACAAAAGAATAAAAATAGAAAATGGGGAAAAACATTCTGCAGTTTAAACAAACCTTATAGAGGCTCTGCACAGACTTTGCTGGAGGGTTCTGCAAAGGAAAAATAGATTTTCTTTTAAAGGGATAATTGTTCATCTCATCTTTTTAGTGAATGTACTTCCACATGGGTTGTTCTTATGGTAGACAATTGATCAACCCAACAGGGATGTTAGTTCTCCTCCAGGCCGGAGTCCATTCTGTTGACCAATCCTACTGTAATCATTTGATTAATTGACATGAAAAAAATTTATAGCAATTTGATATGTGATTATTAGCATAAAATTTCCATACAAGCTTATTTAAACTACCTATCATAAGTTTGAGGTAAAACCCAGTTAATATAACTTTTCAAAGGTAGAAAAATCTCAATTTTTTCATTCCAGAAGGTGGTTTTCAGCATGCATTCCATAATTTGGTTATTTTGGAAAAAGCACTAATAATATGAGGCATTTAATTATCAGCAGATTTTCTTATTATTAATTGCTCATTTGTTTGGGATATTTGTTTAGCAACACATTACATTCATCCAGTTGATAAAATATAAATTATAAATTATTTTAATCATCAGTCAGCAACAAATGCTCAACAGTAGGAACTTCTTACAATAACTATTTTATGCTGATATGTATTAAAATAAAGACAAACATCATCATGGACAAAATATGTATGAAATTTAGTTTCCTCCAATTAAGAAAAATAATTTCATTTTGATATTTTGACGTACTAAAGAAGTATGGGCTAGAAAAGAACTTCAGCAGGCAAAGTGATTGCTTTCCACGCATGAGATTAGGTTTCCCGAGCCCATGGGAAAGTGCCAAGTGTGGTGACACAAATATTTAATCTCAGTGCTGGAGGGGGAGGTGAAGAAGCCGTCCATGAGCATTCATATTTGTGTACATGTGTGAGCTCATTAGCACACACACATACACACACACTTACACATACATACACATTACTAAATATGTAGTAAAATGTAATACTTGAACATTTTTTATAAATTCACAGAATTTTCCCAGTGAATTATAATTTTTAAGAAGCCATATTTTAATGAATTTAAGGACTTTTTAACTACATAACTGTCTTAGAAAGTAACTGATGATGGGGAGAAGTGGTCAGAGCAAGGTTGAATGGAGAAGTGGTCAGACCAAGACTGCACAATCATCTGTGCAGCAGGATTCTAATTTGAAGGACTTTTAAGATTCTTTCCAACTCAAAGACTCCAGTGATAATCACACTATTTCAGGAAGTTGCCAAGTAACATGTCTATTGATTTTCCTGCCTGTCATACACAACAATGGCAAAAACTATCATTTTTCTCAAATGCCATGACAAATTGATATCGTAGTGCCAAATTAGCAATTAGCGTTCCTAACATTATTCCCTATTATATTATGCACAGCCATTATAAAGATGTTCTCACTTTTTTTAAAGGTATGAAAATAAAATTCACTTGATGCATAGCAAGAAATGTCCTCAATTCCTTCCTCTTTGTTGGCCTTTCAGCTTTGGCCATTATATTACAGCCTCTTCAATCTACCATTGCCTACAAAACTCAGTAATTGACTCATTCCTTCATCTGTCCCTTCCTATAAGCACTCACTGATTTTTCATGCAGGCCTTTCATCCAACCTAAGAAAGTACATGATGGGTTTAGAATCTTCATGGTTGTGAAGAAGGTAGTATGTAAGAACCAACTTTTGTCAAGATACTATAAACAAAATATACAGTATCTAGTTCATATTCACCCCCCAAAGACTATCTGATTTGCTTTCTCAAATTGATGAAATTTACAAATCTGTGAAAAAATATCTCATGACTTTATTATCTGACTATAAAGAAAATGAAGACCACAATTTTAAGTGGTACACAGCACCAAATATGAACACATAATAAACAAATTTTTCATTATTTTAAAAATAGTTTAATAGCACAAAAATACTTGATTAGTATCTTAGGCAGACTCAAGCTCCTCATAGCAACAGATTTTGAAAATAAACACCATAAATAGCATCTGCATACACTCTCAATAAGTCTTCCAATATAACACATCCTTTGAATAAGAAAGTTTCAAGACAATGAAAATTGCTAGAAGCTTACTACCTGATGCTTGATTTGTTCTTTCTGTTCAAAACTAATTTACAGCATTGCAATTAAAAGTTCTATATTACTTAACTTTTCATGTATTTAAAAATTAAAGTTCAAATGCAATGTAAAACATAATGTTATTGTTAAAACCTTTTGTGCTAAAATTGTAGGTAGTCAAAACTATTAAAATATATGTAAAAATTTCATTTCTTGAAATGATGCATTTCAAAACACTATTTGTTAATATAAAATTCGAGGTCTAACCAAAATGTTTATTTAAAATTTTAGTGCAATGAAATGTTGCAGACCCATTTCATACTAGTCTTTACTATATGACAATGATAAATTTAAATTTCATCATTTAAAAAACATGTAGATAATTTTATTTCAGTCCCTTGAAGATGCAACCTGCAGCTCAGAGAGACATCTTCATCTGTGGAATTTGGTGAGCCATTCAAATCCCTCCAGAAAAGCAACCATCAATTGAAATGCCAGTGTGAACATTTCATTGTATTGCCGGTAGTTAAAAAGAGAATTTCATTCATGTCTTAGCCATTTAATCACTCATTTTAAGAGCTCTTTTATGTTACAATCAGAATTAACTATAACTTACTGGTAGAATTTGTAGTTTGTTCTTGGTGATGCTTCCTGTGTAAAAATATTAGGTGATATAAGTTTATAAATATCCAACACTAAGAATATTTATGATTAAACATCATTTTCTCTGACAGAAAATAAGAATAAGCCTCTTTAAATGAGACAGTACTGTAATTTCTATGAAGACTTTTCATTGAAATAGTGTCAGAATTACGCTTGCATTTAAGAAATTGTACTTTTACAAAGAAGATTACATTAATTTTTAGTGTCACAAAATATTTTTTATTATTTCTATTAATGCGATACAATATCTGGGGTAATTAGAGGGTCTTCCACTGTTCTGTCATTTAAACATTTAAGGACTATGAAAAACAGTACTCATACTAACTCTTTGTAAAGAAACCATCACCCAACTCACTTTGAAACTACTATTTAAAATCCAAAAAAGAAAGCTGAAACATAGTCCTATATGCAAATGAGCCAAAGGCTTATTTCACTGTTTGCTTAAATTGGCCCACTCTAGAAATGGTGGTGAGATGAGCAACTATTCTGTGAGGAGGTCGCAGTCACTCCAGCTCAGAGCAGTTCTGAGAGTGATGGAAAGATTCCAAACATCCCTGGGCAAACACAACTACTGCAGCCTGCCCACTACTCCAGGGCCTTGCTTCGGGCACAAGGTGGAGGGTCAGACCTTTGCCCTCCTCTTGATGTCATGTGAGGTCATTTGAATTGCTTTGCTAGAGGGATGAGAACAGCAGCTTATCCAGGAGCAGCAGTTTATCTAGCAACCAAAGCATCAAGTTTCAGCAAATGTTCTACAGGCTAGAATCTCACTGACTACAATCAGCAAAAAGAGTTGCAGTCTCCTTAAAAAAAAAAAAAAAAAAAAAA
>NW_026067933.1:10808263-10832121 GCF_014885135.2 Alexandromys fortis
CAATGGCAAGGGGTTCTGATCCTACTTCATGTTCCGGCTTGGTGGGAGCCTAGCCAGTTTGGAGTTCACCTTCCTAGACATGGACGGAGGGGGGAGGACCTTGGACTTTCCACAGGGCAGGGAACCATGACTGCTCTTTGGATTAGAGAGGGAGGGGGAGAGGAGTGGGGGGAGGGGGAGAAGAATGGGGGAGGGGGAGGGAAATGGGAGGCTGGGAGGAGGCGGAAACTTTTTTTTCTTATTCTCAATTAAAAAAAAAAAAACAGGCACCCTTCAGGCACACTGGTATGGATTATTTACCTTCCAGTAGTACCTTTGAGAGTTTACCTTTAACAGATAAGAGGACATGAGAAGATCCGCTGTAAATGAGGGCGGCACTGTTTCTGAACCTCAGAGAAAGGAGTAAGCAGGCTGCTCATCTATTGTCTTCTTTATGATTGAGTACGCAATGCGGCCAGCTACAGTTAGCTCTTGATGACTTGACTTCCTGTAAATGAAGGCTCCCTCAAACTGTGAACCAGTTAACCCTCACGTGACGCTGCTGTTGTCCGGTATTTCATCATGACAGCAGGAAAAGTAACTAATTCTTCACTAATTTAAATAACTCGGCTTTACAGGAGTTTTAGAGCAAATTAAGTAGGGAAAAACTAATAACAATATAATTTAAGCAAATGCCGTGAAATATATCTTCTGATAAATTATGTCTCTTTAAAAGTAGTGCCAGGCTGGTAAATTGACTCCGTGGATAAAGGAACTTGTTTCTCTTGCAGAGAATCAGGATTTGATACCCAACACCCATATGGCAGATCATAACTGTAACTATAGTTCCAGTGGGTTTGATGACATCTTTGACCACCAGGGGTACCAGAAAAGCATGTGGTGCACATACATACATGCAAACAAAATACTCATATGCCTAAAATAATAAATAAATAAATAAATCTAAAAACAACTTAAACATTAAATAAAAGTAGTACCAAAAATCATATATTACATAAGTAGCAAAAAATACAAGCACCATGACTTGTGGAATATGGTGAGAAATCTGATTCCTTTTTCCAAGTTGGAAAGAGGCTTTTACAACACGATAGTGCAAGTATTCTGTTTTCCTTATATAGAACTATTCCTTTTCATGAATTATTGAGGTCATCAAACAGGTGCTCACTTTTTGTTTGCAGGACATGGGAAAATTCTTCCAATGTACAAAGAATGGCTTAAGATGGGAAGTTTGACCATTTCAATATTATATTGTTAGTGCACCTTAATTTTTAATGCAAATAACCATTATATCATAGTCCATCAAATTCTGGTGAAGTCATGCTATGTTTTAGGAAAAGCCGGTAGAGTCTTGAGACACTTATGAGTGTGAGGAAGCATGGAATCAGTATGTTTTCAAAGAAGTGCTACAAAGGTGTCAGACAATATCTATGCATACAGATTTCCCCAGGTATTTTAATTTGGAATGTGTTTTTTTCCTTGCTTCACCCAAAGTTATCCTCTTAAATTCCACTCCCTTACCTTTAAAACCTATACATAATGTCATTATTAAGCATATGTGGGACAATAAAAAAGGTAAAAGAAATATATGCCAGATAATATATATTTCTGTTTAAGTGTAATGACATAGGGCTGGAGAGATCATTCAGTAGTTAAGAGTACATACTTGTGGAGAACCTGAGGTCAGTCTCTAGTGTCCAAGTCAGACAACAGTGGACTCCATAGGCAGTCATTTTATGCACACACACACGTACATAATTAAATAAACCTTTTCAATCAAGTTAGTGTTACTTCTACAATAAATCTTAGAGAACTATGATGAAACATAAATTCATAAAATTTGCTTCTTCAGGTAATATTTTTATATTTAAAACCAGTAATTAAAACTTTGTGTACCTCGGCATGTATAGGAAAAATCAGACAGTTTTCTGAATCCTTAACACTGTATCCATGTATAAACCCTAGGGAAAAAATGTCACAAAATCTATGATGTTTTAAATTTAAAAACCCTATTTTCACTGGTGTTATGAGGCTAAAATATGGTGCCCAATGAAAATTATCTTGAGCTGCTCCCATAATAATGAAGATCTAGACAAATTAGTTTCATCTAGCATGAACGAAGTCAGGTTTACTATGGCTACCATTTCTAATTACTTTTAAAGTTTTGCTGTCTTGAGTTTTTCTCAGTCAGTGTCCTCTTGAATTCTTGGGAGACAACCAAAGGATTATTTTTTTTTCCAGAATATCTTCCATAGACTACTATCCAGAATTTAAAGTAGTGGAACATCCCAATCTTAGAAAACAGTCCTTGTGAACAATGTCCAACCGTAAAAGCACTGTCTCACTTTTACCATAGAAAAAGACCATAGCTATGCAAGCAGAACTAAGTCTTAGGATGTCTCGTGCTACAGGTTGGCATGTCAATATCCAAAATGATGGGAACCAGAAAAGTTTGGATTTTAATTGTTTTAATTTGGAATATTTAAACACCAAAATATCTTAGGGATGGAACAAAAATACAAAAAGAAAATTTATTGAAATGTCCTGCACATCTTATGTATGTGAGGTAATATGTTTTGTCACCAGAATTTGCACTATGATCTGTCAAAAGATGCAATATGTTAAATTCTGAACATGGGGGCACCATGACAAAATTAAAAATGTTCTGAATTTCAAGAATTACTAATTTCAGATTTTAGTTAAATTAAATTTATCTTTTAAAACTTGCTAAAGATGAAAATGAACAGAAAAGTAAGATCACTTGTAATGTTGTTTGGTTGTTTTTGTTTGTTTGTTTTGTTTTGTTTTTCGATATAGGGTTTCACTGGAACTAGGTCTTGTTAAACCAGGCTGGCCTCAAACTTACAGAGATCCACCTGCCTCTTCCTCCCGAGTTCTGGGATTAAAGACATGTGCCACCACCACCCGGCTTAATTATATGTAATTTATTTCATTTGTAGGAGCAAATTTTAAGGGCCAAAATTCTATTCTTCATAAAGATAAACATCACTTACAAACAAAAGGGTTCATCTGATGAATTAAGAGTTCTGACTGGATATTTTATAGGGGAAGACAGATGTGGTACTATGAAGATGCTGTATGTGTATTACATTGGTTAATTTACCTGGCCACAGAAAAGTTAACCTACAATGAATATAATGAGAGAGGGCCAAGGTCATGATTCTGACCAAATCCTGATGTTACAACCTCTTATGACAACCCTGCATTATTTGTCTTATACCATTAATAGATGTGTCTCATTTGCATTTATATGTTGAAAAAGAATGGGAACTCACAGGTTTGCAATAGATGCTTAAATAGGATGATAATTACTTATTAACTTTCTTAATTGAAGAGGAAGGAACATTTCTCTATAAATGATTCAAGGTGCAAACAAGGGAGGTAATTCCCATATGTGCTTCCCAATGTTAGAAATGATACCGCAAATATATAGACACTTCATTCATCATGTGATAGATGTATCATTTCTAATATTTCTTTTCTTTTCAAAATCAGAGACATATTGAAAATATAATGCTTCTCTTTGAGCATCCCTTTGGCCACTGAATTCACTGATACTAAATTTCAAAGATAATTTTTATATGTGCCAGCCGGGCAACGGTGGCTCACGCCCTTAATCCCAGCACTCTAGGAGGCAGAGGCAGGCGGATCTCTGTGAGTTCGAGACCAGCCTGGTCTACAAGAGCTAGTTCCAGGACAGGCTCCAAAGCCACAGAGAAACCCTGTCTCAAAAAGCCAAAAAAAAAAATTATATGTGCCAAGAATGTATATATTTTTCTTACATAGTTTTCATACAAATAAGTAAAAATTATTTCCCTTGAGACATTACATTTAAAAAAATGAAAGGGCAAAAGAATATGAGCATTAAGTAAATACATCCTCAAGTCTATATTGTTATTTTAATAAAGAAAAAAAACATAGGACACCTGGAACAGCTGGCAATGAAAACCCCCCTTATTCTGGTCCCACAGTAGTATTTTTCTGCTCTTTTCCCCTTCAATTTGTTCTTTACCTACAAGATAGGCTTGGTTAAAATTCGCTCATGTGGCAGTGAAGATCATAAGAAAGTGGTGGCGCACGCCTTTAATCCCAGCACTCGGGAGGCAGAGGTAGGCGGATCTCTGTGAGTTCGAGACCAGCCTGGTCTACAAGAGCTAGTTCCAGGACAGGCTCCAAAACCACAGAGAAACCCTGTTTCGAATAGCCAAAAAAAAAAAAAAATTAAAATGAGTTTGTCACATATGTCATCAAATTAGTACTAAGATTAAAAGCAATAAAATCTGATTCTACCAAAAATCAAGGAACTTCAACTTGGAAGTGGTAGAGGAACTAGAAATGGGTAAGAACTCTTTAATAAACCTGGGAATATGCCCAATGTCTTAATACAATTCTACCTGGATAAATATACCCTAATTTAAAAAATAATATATAGCATGCACACAGGTATAATGCACAATTCTGTGACTAATTGTCTTAATTACAATAAGAATGGAAATCTGTGAAGTTATCCTATAACAAAAAAAAATGTTCCTGTAAGACACTACAGGCTAAATAAGAAAAAGTGCAAATAATGGGTTATCTCTTGAAGTTCTTTGTCCACTAGGCAGCCTCCCTCCATGTCCATGATAGACTATTGTCTTTGTTCTTGGTTCCAGAACTTGACTGGAAGTCCCTAGTGCTGAAGAAATCACATAGACCATGGCAAAAATCAAGCTGGCTGAGCCTCTAAACTTCATCCCTCCTGGCTATCTTTCTTAGTGTTGGAAGATGCCATGTAAGCTACCAGAGGGCAAAGTAAAGATCAGTAATCCAAAGCTTTGAACACAGCAAGCTACAATAAGGACTAACCTGGCAGGCCATGCACAGTGCTGCAATTGTGCCATGAATACTATTGAAGTAACCAACTACATTCTGGTTGAATTTAATTCTCACTACACAAAATGAGAAGTCCATATCTGGCACTATTATTGGTCTGAGAACCTATAGATACACTGGCCATAGGCCCTAGGGGAAAAGCTACAACTATTATGTGGCTAAATGGACATAATGTTTGACTCTAAATAACTTATATCCAGATATCAACGCATCTCTCACACCTCATCTGAGAATCTTCTGTTTACAGAAGATGGTGACTGATACTAGGACCCTGAACAGGTCAAATTGCAGAAAATAATAAGAGAAACATATATAGATCCTCCTGGGAATGGAAAATAGAGTAGATCTCCTGAGAAAATTGGGAACGTGGGGGGGGGCTATGGGAAGGAGGGAGGGGGAGAAGGAAGTAGAAGGGGAAGGAGAGGCGAACTTAAGAGAGCTACATGGTCGAGATGGGTGAAGGGCAGAGACAGAAAACAAGGAAAGAGATATCTTGATTGAGGGAGCCATTTGAGGCTAGGAAAAAAAAAACTGGCACTAGAGAAACTCCCAGAAGTCCACAAGGATGACCCCAGCTAAGATGCTAAGCAATAGTTGAGAGGGTTGATGAACTGGCCTTGCCCTGTAGTCAGATTGATGACTACCTTAAATGTCATCACAGAATTTATATCCAGCAACTGATGGAAGCAGATGTAGAGATCCACAGCAAAACACTGGGCTGAGCTCACGAAGCCCAGTCAAAGAGCAGAAGGAGTGAGAATATAAGCAAAGAGGTCAAGATCATGATGGTGATACCCACGGAAACACTGAAACAGCTTACCTGAATGGGAACCCACCAACTCTGGCCTGACAGCGAGGGAACCAACATAGGACTAAAGTAGGCCCTCTGCCTGTGGATGACAGTTATATGGCTGGGGCCAACTGTGTGGCTACTGGAACCGAGACCAGGATTTATCCCTACTGATTGTTCTCCCTCTTCGTTAGCATGTTTTCATTTCAGAATATGCATAAAACGTTTCCCTTTACCAATTTAGAGAAGTTAAAAAGAGTCCGGGATTTTCTTTTTAAACCTGGACACTGACAGGGAACCATTTTCACTTTGTGAAATAAGGAATGCCATAAAAAGAACAAGTTTGGGGAAAATTCAATTAGTCACCAATTCAGTATTAGAAATGTTCATGAGATCTGAGACAAAAGACCTTACCATTTCAGTATCTATTTCCTGAAAATTCTATATAACCATCACCCTCAAAACACTCGATACACAAATATCCTTTCTCTTTAGTCTTTATTTTTCCTCACAGTACTCAAATTCATCTTACATTATGTATCTTTAATGGGTTGGACTTGTCCTCTTCTTTACTTATGAATTTAGCTACAAATGGAAAAAAAAAATTCTGTGCCTCCTTTTCTTTTCTGCTACAAATCCAGTGCCTAAAAAGAAGCAAGTGGGTGAAAGACTGACTAAATGAAGAAAGACTCAAGGACATTACCAAATTTCTAGACTTTGTGATTGGGTAGTTGGTGATGATCAGTGATTAGTGATGATACTGTCAAGATAAAGACTGAAGAATAATGAAGGAATTTAGCATTGTGCTGTTTACACAAAAGTAAGATGAAGCACATGTTCATTTATATAAATATCATTTTACTTACTTTACGTCAAGGAATAACTTTGAGGAAGGTAATTATGGTTAATTTGTAATTCAATGTCAATTTAGAATTTCTGGCTTTTAAAGTTTATTCCCTGTGGTGGGATACCATGGTCAGCCTTGATGCAAAAGGGAGGGACTTGGTCCTGCCCCAACTTAATGTGCTAGATTTGATAACTCCCTATTGGAGCCCCTACTCATTGGGAGGAGTGGACGGGAAGAAGGCTGGTAGGGGAGCCAGGAAGGATTCTTTTTCACACAGAAAAAGAATTGTGGGTTGGAATATAAAAGGAAATCTTAAAAAATAATAAATAATTAAAAGAAATCTGTTAATGCTGGGAAATATTTTTTGTCCTTTCTTATATATCCAAGCCTAACAAACCAAGAAAATAAACTACAATTTTGAAATTAAGAGTTGATTTTACACATGTGAATAATATAAAACATGCAATATCCATTTTCAAGGCTCCATTTCTCAGATATTACCTTCTAATCAGGGAGACAATAATAGGATGGGATGAGTAGAAACGCCCGTGTGAATGATGGGCACAAATGTCTCCACTTCCTCAGAAAGTCAAAGAGCTCCTAAGGATAAATGTTCACAACTTCAATATTTAAAAGTGTATACACACATTCACTTCTAAAACATCAAAGTAGACAAGTCTTTAACATTAATAAACTATATTTAAGAGTACAAAATTGGAGCTGGAGAGATAGCTCAGTGGTAAAACCACTTCCTGTGCCATGGTGGAAATGCACAGCAATTGTGAATCCCTGGAATTCTGTAAAAGCCATATGCATACTGCATGTTTGTAATCCCAGGACTCCTACAAGGCAGAGAGGCAGGAAAATCACCAAGGGCTCTTGGGCCTATGTAACAGAAGGAGAAGCATGGAAAGTGGAGAGAGGAGAGAGACAAAAGGAGAAGGAAAGAATGCAATTGAGATCCTGTCTCAAACAATATGGAATGAAAAAACCAATACCATAGGCTACCCTCTGACCTATACATAATTGCCTTGGCAATCACACTAAGGAATTTATATAATTACACAGAAAACACACACACACACACCATGGGGGAGGTGCAGAGACATAGAAGAAAAGACAGATAAAGATTCCCAGTTCCTTGACCAGCAATAGAATCTTAGTAATTTTTGCCTTGAGGGTGCAATTATTTTTATCACTTTTTGCACTTTTCTTTTTTAATCGTTATTTATCATCAGACACACTAAAGAAGTTCCAATGTTCTGAGGAAATGAATGGAGTAAGAAATATCATGAACACTGCCCTAATAACCTTCTGCAATGATGTCACTTAAATATTATTTTCAAAGTAAACGTATGTGCACATACATGAATATGTGCACACAAGGGAAACTTCTGGAGATACAGTTAAAAGAATTTCCATTTCTAGATGGTCAAACATAGTCAAGATCTGCTTGATTTTATACTTGGTCTTAATAAACTGTTATTTGTGGAGTACTGAAACAAATTACTCCTTACTGATGAGGATAATTAGAGTAAAAAAGCTGCAGACCCAAAGACTCAAAATTGTAATGCAGTCTTTTATCAAAGGCAGTCACTCTGCTTCATCCTGACAGTTAACAGCATATGATCTGGTAAACAAATACTTTCACACGGAACAAAAGTGCTATTAAAGGCCAGAACTGTCAACACAAATTCCATTCTTACAAGAGAAAAAAAATACATAAACTGTTGATCACCTCTGGTTGTCTTAACTAGCATGGAGGTTGTCATGGAAACATTTCTGCGAAGTTCACAATGATGAAACACAAACACTTCCAGTCTAATTGCTATTAGGTTTAGCATACCAGAGTTTATTTATGCTCAGTGTGCACTGTGATAAAATGTAGCAGAATTAAAACTTATATTAATCCAGCATAACAATGCCAACATTTCCCTTTTGAAAAGTAAATGAAAATGAAATTCAATGGCAGGTTTTTTTTTTCAAAAGCTCATAATGCCCCAATATTCTCAAATACCTATTATGATACTTTTGTATCTACAGTGAACAAGTTTTGAAAAGATATTTGTACATTTACTTCAATGATGTGATTTACAAAAAAAAAATCCATACTTTAATCATTAAAAACTAGACACAAAAAATTAAAATTAAAATCTCAGCAGAAGTTGAAACTCTTGCTCTGTTCTTCTGTAGGTGTGACCAACTATAAACATTTGTTCAAGAATTGCACCTCATTCCATGAAGATGAAACATTATAAACAGTTTGTCCAAATCCCTCTTTTCTAATTCTGATTTCTTGATGACAGAAAACCTTAAAACACATTCTGAAGAAAAGCAAGCATCATCAATATGTACACACACACACACACACACACACACACACACACACACAAAAAAAAAAACATGATGTGGAATCCCAGTAAAGAAGTATTTTGGTCAACATTTTAATAGAAAATATTTCTTTTTTGTCTATTAAAAATTTTTCAGTTTTTAAAATGTTTTCCAAAGTGTTATTAAGTGTGTAGATGTGTTGCTTGCATGGATGCCTCTGCACCATATGCATAAAATTACCTCTGAGTCCAGAAGCCAGTTTCAGATCCTCTGGAAGTAAAATTCATAGATGGTTGTGAACTGTTCTATGGGTTCTCAGAATTGATCCTGGTCTGGAAGAAAAGTCAGTGTTCTTGACCACTGAGATTTCTCTCTCCAGCTCTCATATAAACTTTTAATTTTAATTAATGTACCTGATTATTTTTCTTAATTATTTTTTATTGCATGCCAATAGAATGGAAAATACAATTTAAGACTAGGAAATGTTTTCAATTATGATATGGGTCTGGCAGAATGGTTCACAGGGTAAGAGGACCTGGCACGAAGCCCGACACATGAGTTCAACCCTCAGATATTGCATGAGAAAAGTAGGGAACGGACCTCAAAGGCTTGCCCTCTGACCTCCATGTACATGCAGTGGCATGGGTGCACACATACGCACACACAAAAAATAAAATCAAAAGAATTAAGAACTACCTAGCATGTGCTCACAAGTATGATAATTGCTAAGTAGAGTAGAAAGAAGAGCATTCTAGCTCCTGCTGTGGCCAAGCTAAAATTCTAGATGATGAAAGGAAAGGAAAGGTTTATAAAGCAATTATTAAAAGACAAGGAGAAAAGTATATGTACAATTGAATTACAATGTTCACTGAATAATAGTGGTTACTCCACAATAAAAGAGAAAGAGACAAGTTTCTTCCAAATTTTAACAGACAAAGTAAGATGGCATAATGTGGAACTATTTCAAATCAAAGGACTCATATTTTAAATAGTTCCACAAACACAAATATGTGAGTGCTAAAAATGAGATTTTTGTCATAATTTCCTAAAAATCACATTTTTCTTAAATCTCAAGTTCCTAACTAGTCAAAATAAGACACACCATATGTCACTGACTCAGGGTTGAACAGATGCTAACTCAATGTCTGTGTGTGATATCACTACCACATCCAGTAACCAATGTGTGTGATCGTGGGAGGTGCATAGACAAGTCACTATGAATTGTATCTCCAAGTCTCACAAGCTACACACACCACAAAATAATGTCAAACTAGTTCACCAGCAATCAAATCTAGGACGTACAGCTAAAACCCTTAAATTTTATCCTGTGATTTCCCCTACACATCTGCATAAATGTTGAGATAATCTTTAGTTTTCCTTCCCTAGAAGGCTCAGTTATAAGATCCAGGATGGGGTAAGGTCCACTTGCTCCCTAATTTTGACACTGTACATCCATCTTTCTTCTCTCATTTCAGAAAGAAAAACAGCTCTAGGAATTTCCTCAACATATTCAAGTAGAAAAAATGCGGCATTTTGGCAGCCAGAGATCGAAGGTACTTAAAACAAAGGAAGCACAAATGAGACTTCTTAGGGATCTAACTAAAAACTAAAGTATATGAGGGAAGGCAAGAGTAAAAAGGACTGTGAAGACATACGAGAGAATATGTTCAGAATGCCAGAGTCTCTTGAAAATATGATGTTGTGTTTGGTTGTCAAAACTCCTAAGTCTCCTTGGGGCACTTTTAACTAGCTTTTCATTTATCAATTATTTTTAATCATGTGATTATATACATATATATATACATATATATATATATATGTATATGTATATAAACTGTGGGTTGGTGCACTCATTGCAGTGGCTTGTAGAGGCCAGGAGTTGCTGATTGCCTAGCCCTGGAGTTACAGCCCATTGGGAGGCACTGGGTTTGGGAGCTGGGACCCAAGCTCAGGTCCTCACAAGAGCAATATGGGCTCTAGACTGCTGAGCTCCAACCTCAATTACTGAAACAATTGCTCTCAATGAGCGATTATATAAAAAACAAATTGCTTAAGGTACTACGCAAAATAATTTATGTTGTTCAAACAAACTTAAAACACACATGTACAGGTCTACTGGATTTAAGAAATGAAACATATTTAACTATCACATTGCAATTTCATTTTAGAATTTTATGCATGAGCACTATGCTTACTTCATACCCATACCCCCTCATTCTTCTAACTCCTCCTACATCTCCCCCTACTCCTTCTCACATTCAAAACCTTTTCTTCTCTCTCTCTCTCTCTCTCTCTCTCTCTCTCTCTCTCTCTCTCTCTCTCTCTCTCTCTCTCTCTCTCTCTCTCTCTCTCTCTCTCTCTCACACACACACACACACACACATGAGAGAGAGAGAAACAGAGAGAGAGAGAGAATACTGAGTTTATTCAATGTACTCATCTCTACTCAGCTGAATTGATTTTATGTAGCTTTTCATAGAAGGGCGGGACATTGTGAAATTTTTACTATCTATGCTGGCATATGGACTAGCATTATCATTCTGTGATTATATGATTTTTTGATTATGTTTTCTGTTTAGGCAATTATGCTTTTGAGAGGTAATGGGTTCCCCTTCCCTGTCATGTCTAGAAAAAGAGTTCTTAGTTTTCTGGCCTTTACAATATTTCTATCTTTCTTCTGAGATATTCCCAGAACCTATGTGTAGATGTTACAATGTGGATATGTTATTTGGGGTTCTGTACCCCATATCTACTTAATATTTTCATTTTGACCAGTTGTGGATCTCTGCAATAGCATGTGTCTGATAAGTAAAAGCATTTTCAGTGTGTTGTGGCATTTATATTTACATGACTAGGCTGGTGTACAACTGGATTATACCAACTAAGCCTGGTAGTGTGCGCACTGTGTAAACGGGCAGGGGACTGAGTCACTCAGCGGACTTGGGTTGGTAGACTACCTCAGACTGTGTGCTGAGGTAGGCCTGAGAGTGGTTGAGGATGCCCACGAACTTTTTAATTTAATTCTTGAACATTTGTAACCCAAACTTGTGAAGGGGAAATAATTTTCCAAACTAAATAGAAAATATTTCTAAATAAGTTCTCTAATAGAATATTCATCAAAATGAGTAGTATAAAAAAGTGTCTAACAAGATATAAGTTCCTTAAAGGGAGAAATCAGTTTAACAAGTGTCTTGGTAATAGTAGTTTATATTAGAGTAAGCAGCGGGGATTTGAAATCCAGTTGTCCACTATATTTAATTGAATCTTTTTGCTAATATTGGATCATGTCTTCCTCAGTTGATTAAGCTAAGTTAGTGAGAGAAGAGCATCTACTAGAAGTTAGAGAAAATTCCTGATGTCTGGCAGTTAGACTCTATTGTTTGGTGGCACCTGAAAAGGAAGATCTGTATGCATCCAGCAACTGCAACTAATGTAGGCTTGGTGGGTTTCTTTGATACTTAGTATAAAATATCTGATGTGAGAAGACTGAGTAGTACAGTTTCTACCAAGGTCAGACAGTCATAAACACACAGAAACACTTCTGCACAGATTCACTTGTGTGTAGACATAGTTATACTGAGTATTTATGCCCTATTGCACATCTCAATGTTACATAAATAAGCCTGTGATATCTATGTGTTACCTGAAACACAGGTTAAGTACCATCCTTACCACATATTTTTAAAAAATACGAAATCCAAATTGAGATAGACTTTTTATGTTGGTGTCCAGTTATCTAGTACCCAGTCTTTTGTGTCTTATATTTTCCTTATCTAGCTATATAAGCAAAAATGAAACTGTAATGCATTGTAATGTAACTCTTTATATTAATCTCATAAAGAGACACTCATTTTTTAAATCAAAAGTCCCTTTCATACAGCTTCCTTATACCACCAAATGTGTCCCACATGACATGAGAATCACCAACGGTCTGTAGTGGCATATCTCATATTGTACTGTTATTGATCTGAGGCTATGAAGGGCTGTTTGGATGGTTGCTTATTGTCAAATCTAGAATGTCGCAGCAGGCTGAGGCCAGGGTAGGGCAGCAAGCCTGACTCTCCAATCACCAAAAGTCTGTGGGTTGGATTTTCCACCTACATTGATCTCTGTCTACATCTTATGGCTATCTACATCGATCTCAGAGAGATGAAGGATTAGATTCAAGGGAGTCACCAGACTCTGACTTGTCCACAGACATCAGTCACTGGTAATTCTCAGTAACTTCCCAGCTACAAAGTCCAGATTACTTTGCTGCCAGCAACATTTTGGGATCACATAACCTATGTGGGTGTAGTGCAAACACAGGAAAATCATATCCCATTTATTCCATTATCTAAAGGAATAGAGTAATATAATCTAGCCTTACCTAGTATTCTTCCTACATATTGATTGGTGAAGAAAATATGCACTTGTTACAATACATACTGTGATCATAGATACAGTTTGATGATTGACATATTTAGCATGCACAACTCCATGGGCTCATTTCTAATAAATAATGACAATAATTAGAAATTAAAGGTTATTTCATCAGTTGACTATAAAATAGGATGTAAATATAAAGACCATTTATTTTTAATCCATTCATTTGATAAAGAGTCAATTTAGTACTAACTTTAAGGCAATGTATTATACAGGAAAGAAAGTGATGAATCCAGAGGCCTGCCCACTTATTCACAGATACAGAGTAAAATTCATATGTATCACTGGGTAGTATTATTAATGTTTATATTTTATTACTTCATCTTTAATATCAGCAAAATAGGTTCTGATAAAAAATAATGAATTATTATGATAATCACTGTATCTTTTAAAAGATTAATCTATTTTTATTTTATGTATATGTGTGTTTTGCATGCACATCTGTGCATGTGCAAAGTGCATACAGTGCTTGTGGAAACTCAAAAAGGGCAATAGATAGTTGTTAGTCTCCACTTAGGTCCTAGGAATCAAAGCAGGTCTCTCGAAGAACTATCAGTGATCTCAGCTGCTGAGCCATCTCTCCAGCCCATAATCACTGCATCTCTCTCACACAGTATGTCAGACCAAGTTGAAAATGAGAGAGGAAAGAGAGAGCTTGGGAGAGGGAAAAGATAGTATAAGGGGTGGAGGAGACAGGTAGAAAGGAAGAATGAAGTAGGAAAAATAATTTTCCTATTTCTCTGTTTAGTGATCCAAACATACACTTGGAACTGCCTCTTAATTGTATGGCTAGATCTTAGAGAAAAGTAGGTAAAGCATAGGTCCTGGCCAAAACTACCTCAAAGTTTATTTGGAAAGCAGATCTTTATCAATAAATTAAGGTCTGCTGTAAAACAGATTAAAATCTTTTAGCCTTTTGGGAGCTCCGAGAACAGCAACAAGCCAATGGAACCAAATAACCCATAAATCTCTAGATAGTATGAGAAATTGCAGGAATCCACTAAGAAAAAGGAATTTAGATTTTAAAGCAAAACTGTGGAAATGATTGCAAATGGTTCTTAAAGGTCATGATTAAAATAGCATCAATGACTTTGGATGTCTCCATGCCCATTTAAAGAAGAAAAAAAACCCTAATGTGTTCATGAATATCGTTCAACAAGGAAACAATGCTAGGTGTACTTAATTAAGCATCAAAATTGTATTAGGTAGGCACGAGGGAAGAGTCAGCATGCTTTGTTTCATACAATGACTCATTCCCTAGAGCCAAGCAATATATCTCCAAATAAATATGTTGACTGTGGCCACAGGCTGTACCTTCATTATGTACAATATTTTTTTAGGGGGGAGGAATCTCACATTCCCATTCTCCTCAACACACAGGATAGGATTAAAATGCAAGGGACACATAAAGGAAAATCAAATCAAACATGTTTTGTTAAATCAGTCCCTAGGCATGCATGCTATTTTGTAATATTTCCATAATTCCATCCAAAGAAGGACTTCATCTTGTAAAAAAAAAAGTTCATCAGTGTATATAAACTTCCCCAGAACATGGATTCTGTAATAACTTAATGTAATGCCAAAGCAAGCTTAATAAGAAAATGCTATGTGTGGTATTAAACTCAAATGGGTTACTTTTTGATGCTTTTAAAATAGCTTTACAAACATTCTTGTATTTAAATGGAACACAAGACACGTACCCAACATTTTATTCCATACTATATATTTTGTTGGTATACAAATATAAGTGGTGAATTTGTCCATGCGCCACTTAAAACTGTTAGTTACTCCGTCAAGATAAAAATTTTCCAAATAAAATATAGCTAATAAATAAGATACAAACCTATAACAGCTTTTCTATAATGAAACTTTCTACTTAATTTGCTTAAAAATCAACATTTTTATTTCTATGTGACATAATTAGCTGTCCATACAAATAACAAAGCCACAAAAATCTCTTATCTAAGATAAATTTCTTTCATACTGCAAGTAATATTTTGCTTTTTTTCAATACTGATTATCAGTTTGAAGGTATAATAAGTCAAGAATAGCTAAATGTATTTTAAATGCATTCAAAAATTTACAATTCATAATTTTATAAATTGTGCACTTTTGAAAAATGACCTATAACAAGTAACTGTATAGCTGATGAATCCCATACTACAGCCCAGAAACACTGTGTATTCAAATGTTAGGTGCTGCAGAATCCAGAGCTCTCAGATCTATGAAGCTTTCCTCTGATCCATCAGCTTAGAAAATGTTTATAAAAAAAATTTTAAAATGCAGTGTAAACATTTCAGCCCTGAACCTTCGTTCTATGCCTTTGAACCTTCACTTTCAAGTGCAGTACCTAGCTATCCGCAGAGAATAGCTGTGGAAAGCCCCAAAGATGGGTAAAACAGAATTTCTGACTCTAGAAATAAAGATCAGCTGAACAGCATTCCCATATGGCAGTCCAGATCAATGAGAAAGCAAGACTAGGAATTTACAGTAGCTATCTCACACAGTAAAGCATGAAGGTTGTATTTCATTATTTCATTTCTGGGAACAAGAATCCCAATGGCAGAGGTGGGAGAGAGGATTATAAGACTAGGAATACAGCCAAACTTTATTTTAGGCAGAATTAAAACTTCTGGGAGGAGGTCATTGCATTGATACCATAAACAATTTTTTTTCACTAAACAATTGTTCTGTGTCAAAAACAAAGCATTTATGATTTATGAGAATATCTAAGCAAAAGTATGACAAAAATGTCTGGTATTTTTCATTTTAGATGGTAAAGGTTTGTATGTTTTATATAAAAATATAATTTACTGAACTTCCAAGTTTTGTGAAGAAAAAGACTATACACAATGAATATAAAAAAAATCCAAGAGATAACAAACAAATGTTTGAATACTTACAACATACAATTGCAATGCTATCAATTCTAATGGACTAATTAGTACAACGATGACAAACGGTCACTGAATGGTCTCTACGGAGGACCACTGGCCAATTTGGTGAAGTTTCATTCCCTGTGTGTATCCCTATGAAACCTCAATCCATTAGGCATTGAACTTCCGAGAAAACATAATTTCCACATTCTATATTAACCAGTCTCTTAAATACTGCACACTATCAAACCTACTATCATCCCCTTAACAACACAGTCCCCTACTCCATTCTATCCACGGCATGACCCCAGCTCTCGGGTACAAGGCTACAGGCACCCTTCAAAATGAAATGTGACATTCAAAACCTCTTTCATCTTAATTATCTTATACTATTATTACAAAGTGCAGAACACGGAGTAGCTTATAACAGCAGGAACTCACTTCTCACAGTGCCAGAGACTTTGGGTGTCTGCAATTGTGATTAGGTAAAATCCAGAGCTGGTAAGGCCCTTTTCTATGCTGCTCATACCCTCACATGGCAGAAAAAGGGGGAAGGTTTTTAGGGCTTTTAAAATACATACATACATACATACATACGACAAAAAATCCCTTTCATGACCTAAATAAATGTCTAGAGCTCTCGTCAGGAATGGCATTATATTGGTGGTTAAGTTTTAAATTCAAGAATTTCAAAAGGAACTGAACATTCAGCCCATACTTCTGCTTCTCAGCTTCACCATGCTTGAAATAAACCTCACCCCCTACTTGCCTGTACCATGGCATAGGT
Source organism: Alexandromys fortis (assembly GCF_014885135.2). NCBI lineage: Eukaryota > Metazoa > Chordata > Mammalia > Rodentia > Cricetidae > Alexandromys > Alexandromys fortis. The sequence continues at coordinate 10,825,213 of NW_026067933.1, forward strand.
GTGTAATTGCTAGAAACTTCTAGTATCCTTCACGTCTTCTCTCTATCATTTAATGTGCCATCAAATTCTCTTAATTCATTTAGAAGCTTAATGGCATACATTTATGTCAGTTATTAGAATTCTTGTCTTCCCTCATCAACTGCGAAGCTTTGAAAGAGTGAACTATGCTCCCTATGGCTTGGTTTCCTCATCTGGAAGGTGGAAATGGCCATAGTATGCAACTCTCTAAACTACTGAAAGGATTACGTTAATCCCAGCACTTGAAAGCCTAGAGAAGTGATCAGATCAAAACCAGATGCAAAGAATGGTACCTGCTCTTGGCATCACTGTCAATTTTTTAATCACTCTAATAACTTGATTCTCTTTTCTTGCCAATACTTTTTTAGTCCAAATCCCTACCTTTCTCATCTGGATAAATTAATTATCTAAAACATAATGTAAGCCTTTCTAATCAGGAGCAGCTACAAAACTGGTCATTCTGCCTTTCTTCTTGCTGTCGTCTTTACTTAAGAATTTTTATCATGCTTCTTCTGCTTTTAAACTCTTTGATGAGCTCCTATTGTTCTTGCAAATGTCTCCATGTAAATATTTGAAGAGAGCATATAAAAGGATGACAATCCAGTAAATTTCCCCAGTCTTGTGTCTCCATGGCCCCTAATCTCTCATGTCTTTAACACACACAATTTATCTGTTATCCCAGTATGTGACTGAACCGAGCATATTGCATTTAAATAATGAAAACCAATGTGTTACTGGTGTTAGTTTATCTTAGATATTCTGTCTTCATGTAGAGAACAGCTAAAAAGCATAGAAGCTTTTGTCCGGAGTGTTTCACATGGAATTTTCCATAACTTTCTTTGAACAGTAAGCATATGAATCACGGCTACTCAACCTCTGGTCAGAAGGCCAGCATCATCAACATCACCTAGGAGCCTGTGAGAAATGTTAATTATCAGGCCTCAGGGGAGACCACAAAATTCCAATTTCCTAGGACAGACACAAGAATATGCTTTGTCACGGGCTTTCTGAATGCTCTTTGGCAAGCCAATGTTTGAAAATTACTAATAAAGATGATTTTTCCCAACTATACTTCAAGACCTGCTAGAGTCAAGCTTATTATTAATACAGTTAGTCATGCATTACTCATCCCATTAAAGAAAGAAAGAAATCCTGAATGCTATTAGTGATGGATCCAAGTCCTTTATATATCATAGACATTTAAGCACCTTTATGATTGTTCTGTAGAATGTGCCCCCAAACAAAAGCTCCTGTGGAAACGTTGAAAACTAAGAGGAATGAGACGGCGATAATTTGTTCACTGAGATTATGAATTAAAGGAAACAGTGAGACCACCATTTACTTCCCACGTGTGAGCCATCTTCATCCACATAAGATTCTGCCATTGACCCCAAATCAGTAAGAACAACCAAAGATGAAATAAAATCTCTATAACTACAGTTCAAAATGTTTCTTTGACGATTATTAGTTGATTATTTCTCAATTGTCATAGAGAATGAGTCAAGTAGCATAAGCACAGTGATTAATTAAGCATAGTCCAGATAATAACCAAAGGATCCTCACTGGTAACTCTTCCTACAGGTTTTGTGTGCCTGTCCACTTACAGCTACACAACATGCCAAGTCATTGTCACATACTCACTTCTAGGTATCACACTCAGTACATTATAGCAAAAAAAAAATAGACTAAATTTTGTTAATGGGTGCTAGATATAAATACTTTATGTGTGTATATTTACAAAACCATATATCTGTGCATATACGTGGGTAGTAATTGTTAATGAAGAGGGAAGATATGAGAGTGATTTGAAATTGTATTATAAATTCAAAACCAAGAGGAAAAGCCTTAGTTATTTCCTGAAATATAAAAAAAATCCTTAATTATGAAAAGAAAAACTTACGTGTATTTTTTAGCTTATAGGAATTTTAGAACAGGCTAGAATTTAGGATTAATATAATTCTTTAATATATTATTTTTATAAGTCTGATAGAGGCCCACTGTGTTAAAGGTCACTGATCTCTGAAGTCAAAGAATGATCTTCATTTCAGGCTTTGAATGTGAACCACAACAATCTGTAATAATTCTGAGTTCTTCTATGTGAAGGCACAGCTCCTCTTCCTTCCCCCATCCTGAAATATAAGTCTCTTCTCTGCTTTCCTTAGCACCTTAAACACGCTTCTCTGTCCAGTGTGGAGGAATAACCCACTTACTCCCACATCTTCCACACAGAAGACCAGGTGGTAAGTAGGACCTGAGGTCTTTAGCAACCAGCAAAGTTATATGGCACATAGTCACAAGTCTTAACATTAAAATCAATGACTATCATCTTGATAGGTAAAAGGGAGACTGTAGTTAGTTAGAACCTATAGGCTACAGGAATGTTTATTAAACTTTTACAGCTACAAATAACTTTACATTTATCTATATTAAATTTACTCCTGTGAGTTCTATTCCAGCCTGTCAAGAAATTCCAAAGCTTTATTCTGTCTTACTTATGAAGGATGTAGTCAAAAATAGTCTGGTCTAGTATTTAACCACTCATTTAGTACACCTGTCTGTTCTTAGCCTTACCACACACTTTTTCTAACATAATTTTTAAAACATAATTAATACTCTCCATTTTAAAAATCATGCTTAATGGTAACAAATTTATCTAGAAAAAAATATGTCTAAGGAGAGTGTGACCTGTGTAAATTCTTTTAATTCATTTGTAATCTGGAATGAGTGGTTTAGAGGAAAATTTGTTCTTTTTGTCATTCTTATTCATAAATGTTACAAAGTATTCCATCAGAGTAGGTCCAAGGATCAGTAAATGAGGATATGACAAGAAGCCATACTAACTGTACCTCTCTGAATTCATGTGCTGAGAGTCTCTCTCGCCATTCCATCCTGACTGTATTAGGAGGTATGGTTTCTGAGAGGTGGTTAGGGATAGACAAGGCCACAAGCCCTCATTATTCCTCTGCTAGGCTCTCTGCTCATAAAGATATAGGCAACATAACATAAGCCAGTGGATCCTCAAGACACAGGCCATGCTGGTTCTCTGGGCTGGAGTACTCAGCCGTGAAAAGAGTGAGAAATACAGTTCTATGATGCACCTGTCTTCTAGGGCATGGCAATTTGTTATAGTAGTCCACGCTGAAATCCTGAGAACCAAACATCCTGGTTCTAATCTCAACTAATGAATCTTATTGAAATAGCTCACCACAGCTTTGGATTCCATAAGTGTAAAATCCAAGGTTAAGGAATGATGTTTAAGAACCCTGGCAATTGTTATAATGAAAGTATTTGCCCGTCCTAATTTGCTTTGTATTTCTCTGACAAACTACCACAGCTAAAAGCAGCTTGAAGAGCAAAGGGATTATTTGACTTCCACGTTCAGATCACAATTTATCACGAAGCAAAGTCAGAAGGAAGTCAAGGCAGGAACTGAAGCAGAGTCCATAAAGGGTGCTGCTTATTGGCTTGTGCCCAATGGCTTACGCAGGTTGCGTTCTTTTACAGTCTAGGTCTACCTATCCTAGGGGGGGCACTTGCAACATCAGTCATTAATCAAGGAGATGCCCACAGGCATGCCCATGCGAATGAAGGCAATTCCGCAATTTTGATTCTCTCCCCCAGATGTGTCTATATTTGTGTCAGGCTGACTAACACTAAGCATCATCCACTATGCACACACGCGCGTGTACACATTCACACATAAACTCACACATCTCTCCATAAATACACAAATATATGCATTTCAAGCCTTTGTAGAATATTGATGATAAAAAATATGTAAGAACATAGACTAATTCCCCTGTAGTTTGTTAAGCTAGCATAAACTTTCTGCCTTCAAAATGTCACATTCCTTTTGCCAGACGTCATAAAAGGATGAATTATTTGGATGCAGGCTCTTCAGGGGAAATGTGTAGTTAGCCATGTTCGCGGTATTATAAAATTGACTCAAATCTTTTAAAATGTGAAAAGACATGTCCCTTATACAGGTATTCCCCTTAATTAAAGTTATATATATAAAGAGAGAGAGAGAGAGACTATGGCTTGAGATATAGAATACATTCAGCATGGCCAAGTGCGAGGGTTGCTGAGGAAGAGGGTCCAATTAGTACTTGGCTTCAGGAGAAGGCTCTTCCTCAGAACAGCCCTTCTCCACACTTCCTCACATATCCCATATTGTGTTACTTCTACCATAATTTTAGGGATCATTAGCTGTATATTTTAATCACATGTGCTTTTAAAATCTCACTAAATATTATATTTCTTATATAATCATCACATTTTATATTATAAGTTTTCTATGTTATATGTTTAACTTCTGACTAAACTTTTTGAAAAAATTTGCTTTTGTTGGTGTTGTTTCTCTAATAGCTATATTGTTCAAGTACTTGCAGCTATCACTTTGAATGTTATAAACTTTTGTTATCATTAAATACAGTTTTCAATTCTAATGCTGTTTTAATTTCACCCTTTTCTTTTGTTTTTATTTATTTCATTAGGACTTCTTGTGTGTTCTGTAATTTATCTTTATTGTGACTAGTAAGTCCAGAACAGGCATACAAGTAAAAAACTATGTCATTATAAGGCACAAAAGATGACATCTTTCTTCCTTCAAACGGTTTCTTATGATGCGCAGCTGTCCACCATATCACTCAGCCTCATCCCGGCTGCTCTGAAAGAACTCTACACAACTGGGAAAGCAATGGTCCACAGATGAAGATCTGCAGCAGAGTGAACGATTCACACCAGTAGAGAGTCTCAAATGGTTTCACCCAATAGCTTTTCGCTGTTTAGGCTTCATATGAGTCACTGTGAGCAATTTAAATTGCATAATTTTGAAATTTGTAACCTACGGATTTTATAACAAACACACACACACTAGTATGCACTCATGCATTCATGCACAAGGGCACACAGAGACACTCAATCAGGCGCACACACACACACACACGTTTTTATACCACAGTAAGAAGTGCTTGGCTTAAAGATGTTGTATTCAATGAAGTCATTTTAAAACTAACACTTGCAGAAGGCAGAGTGTATTACTAAATAATTCATTTCCTAATGCAGCCATTTATTTAATAAACACTTATTTAATTCCAGTCATATAAAAATTGATATGGTAGGTGCTTTGTCCAAACTCAAGGGGGTAAAAACTATCACACCCTTTTGGGAGCTCTGCCTTTAGCTAAGGCATGGAAGTAGAAAATTAATCGGGATGAAACGTGTCACTGTGATCATTAAGTAGGACAGGAAGCGGGTTATTAGAGCTCACAGGGTAGGTCACTTTGGTCATGGAAGATGGTCCAGAGGAAGCCCTGTTTGAACTAACACAAATAACGAGTAAAGAAGCAGAGTGGAAAGACAGTATATTCTCCATAAAGAGCAATGAAAAAGCTGCTATGCAGCCCGTGAGTCAAAACAAAGGTCACTGTTTGAGTAAGTAGACATGCTCAAGATGAGGGGAGGGAGGGAAGAAAAGAGCCACGTGTTGTTCAACTTTGAAGGTTGTGTGAAGAAATGTAGTCCTCACATCTAGCCATGAGTGAATATAATTGTCAGCTTCTGGAAGATAAACAGTTTTCTCTAAGAGTGGAATGCATGGTTAATGTGAACATATTCCGGTGGAAGACCACAAATCTGAGAATACTTGTGCAACACAAATTGACCTTGAGTACATACTGGGAAAAAAAGAAAAAAAAAAGTTATATAGGTAGGGAAAAAAGGAAGTATAGAAAGTGAGGGACAAGTAAGAGTAAAGCTTGTCACTATCAGAAATGAGAGCCATTATAACCAGATGGATGACTGAAAATCAGTGTCTTAGCATATCAGCATATAGGATGTCAGAGAACATCCTGGAGAGGCACTAATGTGTCCTTACGTTGTTCATTCACTGAGCACACATGCACAATGTGCCCTTGGCATGTCTGCACTGTAGTAGACACTGAAATAGCAAACACACAGACACATATACCCCTTTCTTCCTTTCTCTGTCTCTCTCTGTCTCTGTCTCTCTCTATCTCTCTGTGTCTTTCTGTCTCTCTCTGTGTCTCTGTCTCTCTCTCTGTCTCTCTTAAACACACACATGCGCATGTGCACATCAAACTAAGACATAAAATAGGCAAAGCCGCTGAGAAAACATGCACTTATATATGTATTTTAGGGAGCTGCTTAATCAGAACAAGGAAGAGTTTAGAGACCTAAGAATGTGTCTCTGACACTGGAGATGGAGACAACTAGACAGACTGAAGGAATCTGCAGGAAGTTAGACTCTCAGTAGGTGATGATCTGTGACAATTGAGAAGAAAGACAAAAGGGACATTTTTAAATTTTCCTTCTTTCCTCACAGATTTTCACATTTTCAACTGATTTATAGAGACTTTTTTTTCAATTACATTTTTTTTATTTATTTTTTTTTTATTGAGAATAAGAAAAAAAAGTTTCCGCCTCCTCCCAGCCTCCCATTTCCCTCCCCCTCCCCCCACCCTTCTCCTCCTCCCCCCACTCCTCTCCCCCTCCCTCTCTAATCCAAAGAGCAGTCAGGGTTCCCTGCCCTGTGGAAAGTCCAAGGTCCTCCCCCCTCCGTCCATGTCTAGGAAGGTGAACATCCAAACTGGCTAGGCTCCCACCAAGCCGGAACATGAAGTAGGATCAGAACCCCTTGCCATTGACCTTGGCTTCTCATCTGTCCTCATTGTTCGCCATGATCAGAGAGTCCGGTTTTATCCCATGCTTTTTCAGTCACAGTCCAGCTGGCCTTGGTGAGCTCCCAATAGATCAGCCCCCACTGTCTCAGTGGGTGGGTGCACCCCCCGTGGTCCTGACATCCTTGCTCGTGTTCTCCCTCCATCTGCTCCTCATTGGGACCTTGGGAGCTCAGTCCAGTGCTCCAGT